>NC_038243.2:10655837-10955837 GCF_000004515.6 Glycine max
CCACAATGGGACAACCAAGGCACCATTAACAACAACTACTCCTCTCTTCATCATTCTCAAAAGAACCCATGATTTGCTCACACAAAAATCATTAAAATAATATGACACCATAACTGCTTTAAAATCCAGAATTGGACCCATGAAACGGTTGTTGTTCAAATCCAGCATGTCTAGCTTTATGCCACCCAAACCTTGAGGAACCAACCCAATGAGGTTGTTGCCATTAAGGTTAAGATCCTTTAGAGAGCTCAAATCCCTAATGTTCTCGGGAAATGTCCCAGTGAAAGCGTTTCCTTGAAGCCACAGACTGGTGAGCGAAACCATAATAGCCACAACATCAATCCCCCACTGAGACGCTCTTCCTGCTGGTTGTTCAACCACAAAACCTGCAACGCGGAGCCATTTAAACTCCACGGAATCTTGATCGTTAAGTTGTTGTTTGAAAGCCTAAAAAATGACAACGAGTTCATGGTGTTGAGAAATTGAGGTATTGGGCCGGTGAGGTTGCAGCCCATACAAGAGAAATTGGTCAACTTAGTTGACCCCTGGAGTGCTTCGGGTAACTTCCAGTCGCCGGTGGTGGCGATGAGGTTATTATGGTCCAAAGCAGAAACCTCTAGACTCTAGAGGCCGTGGAAAAAATCGAAAGGGATGGAGTCGAAGTTGTTTTTGTCGAGATAGGTGTATTTGAGCTTTGACAGTCCGCGAAAGGAGGGTAATGGGCCATTGAGCCTGTTGTTCTGGAGGCCCACATTGGAGAGCATGCCGAGCTGGTTCAGGTTTTGCGGTAAGGGCCCATTGAGGTTTAAGCCCTTGACTTGAATCTGGTTCACGCGTTTGTTGCTGACTAGAGTAGGATTACTTCATATGGACTGTAGAGGCTACCACAAATATTATGATATCCACCAAGAAAAAGGTTTTTGTCATGTGATAGCGCTTGTTACCTTGCAATAAGCTAAAAATAATAATAAGTAATTTTTCATGAGTTAAAATAAATTCTATAGAAGCTCTTTGAAAGAGATGATGCAATTCTATCAACTTATGGTAATACTTGCTTTGTTTTGTTTCTCCTTTTTACTGAAAAAATGTGTGCAGGTGTTCAGAAAGAAAGAATGGAGCCAGAGGACATGTATGTATTATCACACAGTGGGTGTGTCTTGTCTGCTCCATCTCCTAAACCTTGGCTGCACAAGCCTCCTAAGTGTAGTGATTGTGATCCACTTTTCAAGAAGGTAAGTTTGGTTCAAGAAAATAAGCATGAATGGTTCACATTACTGTAATTGAGTGGTTCAGAGTTTGATATAGGCATTCTTCTTTTGAGGTTTCACAACACTCATGTGACATCGCTCAACTACCCAATATGTTATCTTGGTATTTGTTTTTCGTGTACAATATGTTTTTATTATGCTTTTGAAATATTTGAGTGATGCCACTTTAATGTCAGTTTTAAGGTCAACGGTATCAGACATTTGGACTTATGGTAGTATTAATTAAATGTGACATTCATGTTATTTGTTAATATAGCGATACACATTTGGACTTATGGATTATTGAGTGTCACTTGTCATGGTTTTATCATGAATTTGAAAAATACAACTTTGACTTGCTTGTAGTTCCCGTACTCATCATGTCATTGAGGACCAAGTTGGACTTTCATCAAATAGCTGAAACTGAAACTGATATGCTACTTGTCTTTGTGCCTTGTAAGTTTTCAGGTGCAACTCGTTGTTGTTGCAAAACCTTGTTGCGTTTGATACACTAATTTAAGTTGGTCATTTCCCTTGTGGTGTTGTTCTTTTGTGCCTAGAATTAGAAAGTTTAGCTTTGCTTCATTGTCTTGTCCCTCTTCCTATAATACTATTTTCATTTGACTATGGTTGTCTCCGCAAATGGTAGATCACTCACATGGAAATGATAAAAGGAATCAAGGGGCATGGCTATTATGATAAACTTGTTGTCCCCATAATTAAGAACATGATCTATAAGTATCAGCTCACAAAATATTTTGCTAAAGCTGTATGTTTCTTCTAATGATTTTGCATTTGGATTAAATAGTTGTTGGGAACTCTAGATGATTTTTATCTACTTTTCCCCCAAAGAAATTGTGAGTGATGTAGCACATATTATTATTTGTTTTCCCCTAATTTGTAGATTGAAGACTACCCAAAAGCAACAGCGGTGCTTGTTCGCAACCATGGGGTATTTGTCTGGTGATACTCATGGATTAGTCCTAAAACTCAGCTTTTTATCTACATTTCCCAGGAAAACTGCAATCAATTTCATATATGTTTTTTCCTTAGGATTCTGCTTGGAGTTTCCAAAAAATACAATACTCCTCTAAATAACAGTTTTTTTTGGGTGGGGACCCTGGGGAGGGTGTTATTTACAGTTGTCATGCTCATACTTGGAGTTTCCATAAAGTATAACACTCCTTTTGGTAAATTTATGTTTTTTCCTTCCGGTCTAAGTGTTACCATTACCTCTTTGATGCTACTCTCAAACTTCATCAAATGGGATTGGACTGGTCAACTCCGAATCATGGTCCAATACAAAGTGCAAGAAGGGGTCTAAGTATTGCTGGGGAGTCAAATGTATCAGTTAAAGCAAGAAAATCTAATGGTGACAGTGATCCATTCCCAGTGAGTTCACATAATCCTCCCTTTTTTGTTTAAAGCTTTAGGTCACTAAGGGGTTGTTTGTTTTGAGAACATATTTTTTGTTTTCATTTTATATTTTACATTTAATTACAAAAATGTGACCTATCTTTCATTGTTTTTTGCTTTCATAAGTTTGTACATAAAATAGTGAAAACAACTATTTCCTATACAAAATTTTGAGAATAGAAAACAAAGTGAAAATAGAAAATTAAAAGTGTGATTGACTGTGCTTTTTTTATTGGCTTTGACAAGCTGCATGATTGTGTGACAATCTCAATTTCAAAATTAATAATTGGGTTGAGTGAAATTTTAGAATTCAGTTGGGATGTTAATGTATATGAAATTTTTAATTTTTTTAAATATACATTTTAAGATGGTTTTCTGAAAAACTGTCTTAGAATCCTCAAAATATTTTTATTTTAAAAAAAAACACATTCTAAGACGGTTTTTTAGGAAAACCGTCTTAGAATCCTCAAAATATTTTTATTCTAGGACGATTATATGAAATCCCAGAATTCTCCACTATAGTACACTCCCAGTTAAACCACCTCCTTCTCTAAGAAATGTCCCGAACCCTATTATCCCGAACTCACGCACACATATTTGTGAGCAACTTCTCTTTTTGATTTGAGTTCAGGAAAATTCTGGGATAAACATGTACTAATGAGTCATGTCCCTCCCATCTATCATGCCAAAAGCTCACTCTATCACTTCTTCCCACCTTCCATTCCACACAATCATCTAACCGTTTAGCTTTATTCTCTTCCCCACAAACCTTATGCAGATCCTTCGACCATGTAAAAGCATTTAATTGGACCCCTTCACCCACCAAGCCCCTCCAACCACCATATTTTGACATCAATACCTCCCACCATAGACCATTACCCTACTCTCTAAACATGTCCTACCTCCATTTAGGTAAGATAGTCACATTAAAAGATGCCAAATTTGTAATGCCCAAACCCCCTCCCCCTCCCCCCCCACTTTTTTCGCTTTGCAAGTGTTTTCCCATGAGACCCAAGCAATTTTCTTTTCTCCCTCCTCACATCCCCAAAAAAAATTCCTTTGCAATGCCACAATTTTCTTCCTCACAATGGACGACATCTTAAAAAAGGAAATAAAAAACAAAGACAAGGAAGAAAGAAATAACATAATTTATAAGGGGTATCCTTCCCACTAAAGACAACAACCTATGTTTCACTTTGCAAATTTTTTAGAGAACTTATCAAGAATAGGCTTCCAAAAAACTTCCCACCTAGGGTTTCCTTCAATAGGTAAACCAAGATATACAAAGGGAAATGATAGTAACTTACAATTTAAATAGTTTGCAAATCTTTCCACCAAAGCCAAGTCCAACCTAAAAGTTCCAAAACTAATCTTGAAAAAAAATTTAACTTTTAACCTTGAGGCTAACTCAAAACACATTAGAATACTTTTGATAACCACCACATTATTCCATGAAGCTTCCCCAAAAAACAGGTGTTGTTCGCAAATTGGAAGAGATCAACTTAAACTTTTTTTATCTCCACCAAGAAGCTATTGAATAATTCCTTATCAATTGCTTCCCTCATAATCCCACACAAACCCTCCACCGCCACATTAAACAAAAAAAAGGGGGTTAATTAGAGGATCCCCTTGTCTTAATCCTTTAAATATGTTGAACTCATTTGTTGGACTACCATTTACCAAAATAGATATATAGTTACTCTTCGAGGATGCTTTAATCCAAAGAATCTATTTCTTTTATTGAATTCAAATCCCCTAAGCATGTACAACAAGCTCCAACACACTACATCATTAGCCTTTTCATAATCAACTTTTAAAATTAGACAACTTTTCCTTTTCCTTCTATCTTCCTCTACCACCTCATTTGCCACAAGAACACTTTGTAGTAAAAATCTTCCACCCAAGAAAGCAATTTGTCTTCAGTCCACTACACTATTCAACACTTTCTTGAGTTTACTGAACATAATCTTAGGCAACACCTGGTACATACAACCAACAAGAGATATCGGTTTAAATTCTCCCAAATTATTTGGCACATCCACCTTAGGGATTAAGGATCTAAATGACGAATTACAACCCTCGGAATAATCCCATTTTCATGGAATTCTTCTACAAACCTCATAAAATCCCTACTCAACACATCCCAAAAACCCTTAATGAACTTAAAATTTAGTCCATCCGGGTCGGGGCATTTGCCACTTTCACATTCCACACTACCCCTTTTACCTCCTCCAAAGAAAATTTTCCCAAGAGAAAATTATTATCCTCATGAGAAATCTCCTTGAATCTCACACCATCCTATAATGATCTCACTTCCTCCTCCTCCACCTCCTAAAATCGCACTTTGTAAAGATTGAAGACTTCCTCCTTCACTCTCCAAGGCTCATCTAGCGACAAATCCTCCACAAACAACCCATTCAACATATTCTTTTTTCCACTCCAATTAACCACAGTATGGAAGAATTTTGAATTTTTGCCGCCCTCATTCAACCATTTTACCCTTGATTTTTGTCTTAGTAAGGATTCATTGCGTCTAGGCACCCTCCAAAACTCCTCTTGTAGTTTCTTCTTTTTTAGGCTCTCCTTCGCATTTAGAAATTGTACATCCTCCTTTAGTTCTAGCTCATTCAATTCTTGGAAGATACACTTTTGATTTTTCCTCACATTTCCAAATTGCTCCTCATTCCACCTTTTCAATGTACTTTTATAGCCTTCAGTTTTTCCTTCAACACAAAAGCACCCCACCCATCAAACCTTAATTTCCCCCATTCTTCCTTAACAAAGCCAACAAAATTCTTGTCCAAAAACCAAAAATCCCAAACTGCTAAGCGGTTTAGGTCCCCAATTTACATTAGAGTTCTTCACCAATAAAGGACAATGGTTGGAGATGTTCCTCTCTAGTATATATTGAGCACTATCTGGCCAACAATCTAGTCACTCTTTTGATATCATCACTCTATCAATCCTACTCCTTGACAATGCATTTGGTGTATACCAAGTATACCTCCTTCCAATCATAGGTAGGCCCTCTGCTTCCATATCATCAATGAATTTACTATACTCCCTTAGGCCACCCTTCCCTTCCTTTTCACCAATAGTACCATCACCCACTCTTTCATCCATCCTTCTAATACAATTGAAGTCCCCTATAATACACCAATTCTCCACCGTGGTACTCCTTTTCTTGTCTAAAATTTCTTCCCAAAGCTTCATTTTGTCTCTTAATTCACAAGGTTAATAAATATTTGTCACCACCACTTGTTTCCCAGACTCCTTTAACACACCCTTCAACCCAATAAATCAATTTCCCAAAAACTATTGTGAACTTGAAAAAATTTAGTGTCCTAAACACATAGAAGTCCCCCGGATGCTCCGAAAGAGGGAAGAGCTACCCATTCCATATCCCTATCACTCCACAAAGAAAAACAAAAGCACTTATCCATCATTTCTTTTTTGTTTCTAGTAAGCAAAGAATATGAACCTCTTCTCATTGAATAAGTTGTCTCATATATCTTCCCTTCACCCTCCCTCCCAACCCCCTTACATCAAAAGATAGTATCTTGATGAGATCACATTTCTATCCGTTGCCTCATATTTCTTCCTTACCTCCTCCAACCCTTCTTTATCCCTTTCCTCCAAATATTCTACTTTATCTATCATAACATTGTCATCCCCCGCGTATGTCATCCCTAACACCACATCGTACTCCATAATCTCCCAGCTTCGACCTTCTTCTATTTGGTACAGAATACTTTATTACAATTAATAATTTCATCATCAGAGACATTCCTACTACCAGAGTCTTGAGATATACTTACTTTCTCATTTGCTTTTTTACCTTTCAATAGAGTTGCCTTCACTGAACTTTCCTCGACTTCATCTTCCATACTAATATCTTCTAGCATAATTGATGATCCTTATATGCTCTCTCTTTTCACCCTTATTGATATTTTTCTTGAGCACTGGCTTTGTTGAGAGATACAATGCTTCACCTCATCTGCACGAATTTTGACATTTGAACCTTGTGGAGAATTACCTTGCCCACTTTGACATTAAATTGTTCATTGAATCTCCCTATTGCAATACGTTATGTCCTCATCAAAATATGAAACACCTCCCACCTTTCCTTAATGTTGTGTTATGGCTTTCCCCTTAATGGGTTCCCACGTAATTTGAATTGGAGTTATCCTCTTCAGTCTCCCAACCTTACTCTTTTTCCTTGAGTTCTTTTGTCCCATACTCTCCTTTCAACACTTTTGACTGCCTATTTGGTATTTCCCCTATACCTCCTTGACCCAAGAAAAAAATATTGGCCCATTCCATAACTACTCGATATATTTCTCAAATTGACTGGGTCTACCAGATTTCATCCTCTACACATGCCTCCACTTCGTTGCCTCGTGAGAATGTTTTGTAGGCACCACCATCACTAGCTTCCACATATACTGGTTGTTTCCCCACCTGTACCATATCCTTCACATGGTTTATCAATGTTGTATTCCTTTCGGTAGTATTTTGAATTGAGCTTTGACCCACCAAAAGTCACCACTTTTCATTATATTCCCCTAGTTATTATCCTCCAAATTAGAATTTGAAACTCTCATCGACTCTCTGTCCTTCTCACTGCTCCCCCTATGCTAATGGTTATTCTATTGTTCAACCACATCTTCCTCTTCCCCTTCCATATCTCCATCAAAATCCAAGCCCAAGGATGCAATTTTTATGCCAATGTCACTCTCCAAAAAGCCTTCCTTTGTCTAGTTATCATGTCTTTCCCACTTCCAACAATTGCATTGCATCTTTTGGTATCTTGTATCCTTTATAACCCTTAACCAACACGCCTATCCATTGATTTTTAATTTTATCTCATCTATTAACGATTCCAACTTCTGAGACTCTAACAACAATCCTTAACGTGTCTAGACTCTCTAGCTCCTTAATACCTTTATCCACTTTTACAAAGGTCTCGTACCCACTCACCACTTTTGCAAAGCATTCAGGTCCCCAAGCTTGCAATGGTATTCCTGAGTAGTAAATCCATGATATCTTATTGTTTGTGTTGATGTTTCAATTCCATTTTTCCATGGAATAAAAGGCTATCAATAGCCCTTCCTCCTCCCTTTTTGTGCCTCTCTTATACGCTATTCTCAGATAAACCTTGTAATCACATCATATCATCACCTAGGTAGGTAAGTTTCACTCGTCCTGAATCTTCGAATATCAGGATCTTGTTCAATCCATCAAAAAAAGATGGGTCCCTTAATCTTCCCACCCAACATTTTTGTAGCCATTCCAAATTCTTTTCCTCCACAATAATATCTTGTCCTAACCACGCCATATATGCCTCCTTAGTACACATATGCTTTTTCTTTTGCCAGATTTGCCTTGTCTCCTCTCCAGGTTGCTTGAGCGCATAGGCATAAGACGAACTACCAATCTCAAACTTCCTTTAATATCCCCACACCTCCTTATGATTTTGAGCTTCAATAGCAACCCCTTTACCTTTCCTTTGGCCTCTATCTCTGAGGTTCAGATCTTTCTTTATCTGCTTGTCGAATTTGATGAACTTGGGTGTATTAACATGCATCTTCTTAGTTCCAATACAAACTGTATCCAACGTCCTCTCAAGTTTTCTATCATTCTTAACATCTAGGAAGCATAAAAAGTTGTAATGGTGCCCACCTCTGTCCCTCCATGGTGCAAAGAAGACCTCCTAAACCTTTCCCTACTTCACAAACACCTTCCAAATATCCTGTTCATTGAAGTGCTCAAGAAATTTGGAAAAATAAATTCTTGACACCCTCCCTCCTTCACTCAAACCGTCGTTGTGTTTCTCCCACTCTCTACCTCTCATTTTTTTTAGGTACTACACATGCTTACTTATGAAATGTGAGCCTATATAACCTTATGAAAAGTCCCACTCATCTTTTTTTCAACCTTGAAAACAAAATATTTAAGAGTTTATGAAAATTAATGTAACAAGCTCTCATTATAAGGTGTTGGCTTGTGTGGCCTTTTGGGGGGTAGATTATCAATAAAGTTTAATGAATTTGTTCAATGGGAGAGTCATCTCTAGGTATGGCAATTGAGCGGGACATGTATAGATACTAGCTACTTATTAGTGATAAATGCAAACATGATTTAATTCAAAATTAATTGGTTTATTGTCCCTATAATCATGTCCATGTTGTTTGCTTATTATAGGAGAAAATCAAGCTCTACTATTATTACTTTAATTTTGTTTCAAGTTGTTTCCTTGATTTTGGCTAAGGGTTAGCGCTTATTGTTAGTGCAACAACTATTTAACCATCACTTTGTACATGTAAAATTATATACAATAAAAACAATCCTTTTTCTTCTTATATGGTATCATATTTGCCTTATCCTTACAACACTTTAAACACGATCCTTCTATGGCACCCACCATTTCCACTACTACCAATGAGTTAAAAGAACTCATGGAGTTCAACAACAATTTTCATTTTTCAATCAAGCTTACTGCTACCAATTACCCTGCCTGGTACAAACAAGTTCATGCTCTACTCATTGTTCGTGACCTTGAAGGCTATGTCATCGGAAAAATTGTTTGTCCACCTGCCACAGTTGGTTCTGATGATGCTGCGGCACCAAATCCTGCATATTCCTTATGGATTCGGCAAGATAAGCTTATTTATCTTGCTCTTCTTGGCTCGTGTGATTTTGAAGCACGATCTATCATGGCTGCTGCTGACACTTCTCGCGATGCTTGGGTAGCCCTTGCACGTGCATTTTCTAATTGATCTCAATCTAGAATCATGTCTCTCAGAGAACGTCTCAGTTCTATCACCAAAGGTACCTCCTCGATTTCCACTTATCTACTATCGATTCATAATATTGCTGATGAGTTAGCTCTCATTAGCCATCCAATTGACTACCTTGAAATGGTCATACATACTCTGAATGGTCTAGGACCAACATTTCGAGAGTTCACTGCCTCCATTCGAACTCGTGATTCACCAATTGCCTTCATTGAGTTGTATGATAAATTGGTGGATTTCAAGATGTATTTCCAGCGTTAAGAACACCTCTCAACTAACATCCCCTTCACTGCCAATGTTGTTCAGTGTCATCAACATGGTCAAGGTCGTGGGCACTCTTTCCATGGCCGCCAACACAACCATCATGTTCACAATTCAATTTCCTCTAGCAACAAGAAACCAACCAATCCGATCACTTGTTAGTATTGTGAAAAGCCTGGTCACTCCGCAAAGCAATGCTATAAGATTCTTGACTATCCAAACAAGCCACGCCAACCAACTGCTAATGTTGCGCAAACAACTTCATCTCACTCACCTCCACCTTAGTCTCAACACCAGTCAACCTCATTTTAATGTCATTGGAAACAAATGGGTGTTTCATTTGAAAAGAAATTTAGATGGATTGATTGCTCGTTACAAAGCCTGGCTTGTAGCTAAAGGGTTTCATCAATGACCAAGCATTGATTATAAAGACACCTTCAATCCAGTTATCAAACCTCAAACAATCAAAATAGCTTTGTGCATTACGCTTTCTAAGGGTTGGAACTTAACACAAATGGATGTCAATAATGCCTTTTTACATGGAGTTATATCTGAGGATGTTTACACGTCTCAACCTTCTGGCTTTACTCATCCAAACTTTCCAAATCATATATGCAAGCTCCATAAAGCATTATATGGTTTGAAGCAGTCACCTCAGGCATGGTGCTAGGAATTAAAGTCCTTTGTTGTTGCCTCTGGATTTTTCAATGCTAAATCTGATTCTTCACTCTTTATTTATAAACAAGATCATGTCATTGCTTATTTTTTAGTCTATGTTGATGATCTTCTTCTTACGGGAAATGGTGTCACTTTCCTGGCCAAATTCAAAGCAGCTCTTGCTATAAAATTTTCTCTCAAAGATCTTGGGACACCGAGCCACTTCCTTGGTGTAGAACTTCTTCCTACTGCTAATGGCATGTTCTTATCTCAACAATACTACATTCGGGATATCTTGCAAAAAGGTAACATGATTGATGCAAAGCTAGTTGGAACTCCGATGTCTACTACCTGTTCGCTTACCTCACACGATGATACACCTAGTTGTGATTCATCTTTATTTCGCAGCATCATCGGATCCTTACACTATTTATCCATCACCAGGCCAGATATCGCATTCACTGTAAACAAGTTGTCACAATACATGCAGTCACCTACGACTACTCACATGCAGGCACTCAAGCGTATCCTACGCTACCTCAAGCATACCATTTCACATGGTCTATAACTCGTTGCAACCAAAAACCTTGATCTCACTGCCTTTTGTGATGCAGATTAGGGTGGTGATACAAATGACAAAAAGTTTACAGGTGCTTATATTGTCTATCTTGGTCCAAATGCTATATCTTGGTCTTGCAAGAAAGAATCCAGAGTTGCAAGATCCTCAACTAAGGCTGAATATCGCACCATTGGATTAACGACTTTTGAACTTCTATGGCTACAACAACTACTATTGGAACTTGGCATCAAATTAACTAAGCAACCAACTATCTTTTCAGACAATATTGGTGCCACATATCTTTGTGCAAATCCAGTTTTTCACTCAAAGATGAAGCGCTTAGCTATTAATTACCATTTTGTTCGTGACATTGTTGCCAAGGGTGAACTCAAAGTGTCTCATGTTCCTTCCTATCATCCACTCGTAGACTTGCTAACTAAGTTGTTCTCCCGGCCACGCCATGAGTTTCTCATCACCAAGATTGGCGTCGTTGACTCCTCCTCCATCTTGCAGGGGCATATTAGTGATAAATGCAAACAAGATTTAATTCAAAATTAATTGGTTTATTGTCCCTATAATCACGTCCATGTTGTTTCCTTATTATAGGAGAAAATCAAGTTCTACCATTATTACTTTAATTATGTTTCAATTTGTTTCCTTGATTTTGGCTAAGGGTTGCCGCTTATTGTTAGTGCAATGACTATTTAACCTTCACTCTGTGCATGTAAAATTATATACAATAAAAACAATCCTTTTTCTTCTTATATTATTAGGGGTACTCATGATTTGAGTATTTACATAACTACAACCATAACTAATAAGTAATTAGATTATAAGTGAATATTTTAACTATAATCATAACTAATTTTATATATCTAGTTATAATTTGATATAACCAATTATTGTTTATAAAATACAGATATATAACCGGTTATGAATAAACTAGTTATATAACAACTTATATCTAAAACCAATTATATAATTAGTTATGAAGAAATAAAAATAAGTTATTTAAAATAACCATTTCTATAAAATTAGTTATACTTTTATAACTATAACTATTTTTTAAATGAAAAATTATTTAAAATAATCATAACTATAAGACTGAATATACTTTTATAACTATTTTTTATATAATTAGTTATATAATTATAGTTATTTTTAAAAATTAGTTTTTTTAGCCGCCCTACTAGCTACCCGTTATCAATTCATTAGAAATTATTTGTAGTTTTTTTTTTCTTCATATACGTGGGAATTCATCGATATGAATGAATACTTCTTAAAAAATATTTTTTATTTATTTTATAAGTTCTAAATAAAATCGTACTCTTTAAATTATAAAGTCAAGTAAAATTATACTCTAAAAGTATAAATCTAAATTAACATGAGGTTTCAGACCTGGGCAGACCACACAGTGGGCTTTGGTGGTTACTAAACCCACTAACTTTAATTTTTAATTATAAATTATCTCCATAATTTGAATTACATCATAAAAAATATCCTATTTCATGTGTATTGCTCGCATAAATTTGTGTATGTCAGTATTATTCTCACAATATAAATTTTTTGAATTCATGACTATTTTTAACACCTTTCTTTAAATTATCTCCATAATTTGAATTACATCATAAAAGTATCCTATTTCATGTGTATTGCTCCCATAAATTTGTGTATGAGTATTATTCTCATAATATAATTTTTTTGAATTTATGACTATTTTTAACACCTTTCTTTATGCTTGGCCCATTTTTCAGTTGTTCTTCTCACATATTCTAATTAAAAAGACAAAAAGATCCTTGATGTAACTTTATGTAATTTTATGAATATACTTTTTTCTAGTATTTTATATCTCATCAAATAAGAAAAAAAGTTTATTGAAAAAACAAAATGATATTTTATTTTCTACTCTTTTTATCCTTTTCCTATTTGATTTTTCATTTTCCTTTCTGATCCAAACTTTGTGTTACACTGTTTAATATAGTAAGATTCTCTGCTTATAAAATAAGTATTATTACTGCTTTGAATTGATAAGGTGATTGATGTACACGTAGCATTTCTCTTTCGAAGACACTTTCAATAAAAGCTAAAAATAAAATATGTAAGCTAAAAAATCAAAACACGTGCATGCACCTACATTTAAGTGAGTTCTTAGGTGTAACTACTTCCTAGGAGACCATCTTCTTGTGTCAGTGGTATACTGACAAAGGTGAAGGCTTTCTTATTAGGTGTATTGGAATTGGAAGAAGTAACGCAATTATATTTTAGTGTGTTTGATTGAAAGAATAAAAATAAGCAAAGATAAAAGTAAAAATCATTTAAATTAAAATATAAAAGGTGTAAAACATATATGACATTCACTTTTTTTTTTTCTTCTATTTATTTGCTTCCTCCCTCTACGAAAGACAAGCGTATGTACGATGACTTCTGTCTAGTAGTCTCATTGAGACACTGTTATGTGTTATCACACACCCCATGCTTTGACCGCAGCATTGGACCTAGCCCCTAGATCTAGATGGAGAAAACCAGCATAAGCACGAATTCGCTAACTGTGTATTATCCACACCAAAATATGTTTTGGCCTTTTTCTATTGATGTAGAATGTAGAAATGTAATATGAATGATCAAGCATGCATGAGAGAATAAGGTAGCAAACTTTAGTTTGAGTCATTTTTTTTGTTTAATATTTTACCTATAAATGCCAGATTTGTTTTTCAACACTCTTTCTTTAATTTAACTAACTTGATCTAGATATGACTTGTATTCAATCTCCAATTTGGCTTAAATAATCTCTAGAACACACGTCTTGCTTTTGTTTTTTGACTGAGTTTGTGTTTCAAATTACTTCAAAATAAGGCTCGGGGAAGGAAACAGACTTAAGGTACTCTAGTAATCCCCAAAATATTTTAAAATAAAATAGTAAAATACCGAGTTCGATGGACACAATGAGTTATCCATATATATTAAGATTTAATCTACTTAACGTTGAACTAGGTTCTATACATAACGTCATGTCTGTTACAAACTTAAGCAGATAAATTCAATCTAAATATATAAACACTTTATAAGATCTAGTTTTAGGTATCAATGAGGGACTTTTCCTCAGGAAATTCTTATTTCTAAAATACTTCTAACACTTAGTAATTGGAAATTGTTACGAATGTCTAATATCATAATTTAGGCAACGTGCAGTTTGTCTCCTATATATATTTTTACTCAAAATCATGGCTTGGAGGTTCCCAACTGAATCTAAACTTACCATTTTCTTTGAAGCTCCGAGAGGGAATACTTTATATCATAAATCCATGAAAGGAAGCACAATGCATGAATCTTAAGTCCACGATAACTAGTAGAAAGATTCCTGTCCTATTATATAGGAGAGGTAAAAATTAAAGTGAAGCAGTTTCATGGCATTGATCCTGAAAAGGCCAATATGTATGCAATATGTGAAAACAGAGGCTGTTATTATCGCCGTATGGTTGTGACGTACGTGTTTATTCCATTATTAATTTACTAGTTGAATTATTATAATAGTAATGATATATATCACATCGTATACATTTTTTTATAACCCAAAGAATATTATTACGTGTAATCCAAACAAAACATAGATTGGAAGCAAAAACGCAAGAACTGGTACACTTAATTAATATTTTATTTTAATTATATTATATCACTTATCTCTTAGATTTCTATCTCCTTCTAAGTATCTACTAACACCTAAATGTTCATGTATCATTTTTCTTATAATAAATAAAAAATTGAAGTAGTTATCATTAAGATTTCAACCTTTCGGCATGGTCAATGAGACAAGCCTAAAATAGAATATTTTGAGATGTCTGACAATATGTGATTCTGCCCATACTAATCACGGTATTCGTGTAAACTAAAGAATGTAATAGTTTATGTATATACAACGTGAGATATATGAAAGAGAAAATTTGAGTTAAGCTGTTGCGGGCTATTGTACGTAGAATATGCATATACTTAATAAATTTTTCTCCCAAATGTGGAGTATAACATTACTTTTCTTTCTACATTGCATAAACCTTTAACATCTTTTAAGAATGAGATCCATTTCAAACTGGCACAAATGTGCATGTGCGACAACATACACATCAGATGACAATATTTTTAATATTTTATACAAACAGTAATGTCTCACCCATAGCTATATAGCTACTTTGGGGAAAGAAATTAAAAAAAAAAAAAACTCAAAGCTTTATCTTATCTGTTTCCTTATGGAACATCTTGGATACTTTAAAATCTAAGTTAACACGTTAAAGCCAAATCTTGCTCATGATGCAACTTTATTTTAGCCTTTTTAGGGAAACAAAACACGTCGATGGCCATTTCATGTAACAAGTGGATTGCACTATTATAATGTCTGCTTTAAAAGCACTCATAATCTTGGTTTTTAGTCAGCGATGGACGTTGATATGATAGGATAAATGACCGACCACAATAACTTTTCGTTTTTTTAGGGGAGGAAATTGTTATGACTTATGAGAAAGATATCCTTAATTTCATATATATTGAATTACTATGTGTATATTATGTGAAAATTTTGTATTTTTCTCTATCTTCTCAGAATTTAAATAGGTGGAGTTATATTAAAATTTGTGAATACCTAAAAAGAAATAAATAAACAAAAAATTTTCACGAAATGATTTAAGAAAATTTAACATGAAAAGATACATTCCCGGTTGTTAAACTGTATGTTTTTTAACTAGCTATAAATAGCAGGTGTGTGTGAGAGTGAAACTTTGAGCTTCGAATTCACCTTTTGTATTTGTAAAAGCAACCTTGGACCATTATGTTGCGTGTGCTTGGATTTTTAAATATTCGTTTTCGTCAATATGTAGTTGTTGGATTCTTTTTTTTATATTTCAATAGATAATCATTGATGATCACGAGGCATTATACTTTGTCTTAGGAAAATGTTGTGCTTTTCTCCGTCTTTCTTTTTTCATTTTTTAATTTTAACCTTCATTTACACTAGACAGTGATATAATGCTTATGACTGTGTAAAGACATTGACATCCATGACAATTTCCTCGATCACAACAACGACATTAACATATTAACAAACAACACGGTGGCCATCAATCTTTTTTATTTTTTAAATTCCATTTTATGTCTTTGCGGGAACCTTTGCATATACTTAAGAATAAAGAGAGAAACAGATAGTCTATAGGTTTTTAATTTTCTTTTTCCAAACACCTTAAGTTATTGTTTAAGATAAGAACAATTACAAGGATTATCCTGCGAGTACAATCAAAGCAAAATAAAGGGTATTGAACCCGAGAACGCACTTGATAGCAATACTGTACTACCAGCCAGGCCCAAGAGGATACAGAAGAGGCCCAATTACCTTTGTGATTACGTGTAGTGCAGGAATAGAAGAAGACAAGCATGCAGAATATTCTTCTTTGCAATTCCATCCAGGAATTCGGTTACAACCAATTCAGATTCCGTTGCCCCAATTCTGATATCATTCTGTTATTCTCTGCTTTACTGTTATTTTCCCTGAAAGCCAATGTTTGGCACGGTCATTCCAGCTCTGGAATCACCATAAATACCATGATAAGCAATGAAGTAACACAGAGAAAATTTCTCTTAATTTTCTTAGTGAATTTAGTATAGTAGCTCACCTAACAACTAGTATGATCTGCCACCATCAACCATGCCTGATCACAACACGAGACAGACAACCACTGACCGCCATGAAGAGGCCGTCACCCGCCTTACACAAAGCCAAAACACCTTAGCCCAAAATCATGTTGCCCTGTCCCAAGCCCAAACCGCAATGAACTCTAAGGTCGATTCAATCCTAGAACATCTTGCGGCAATCACCACCACCACCCCTCATTCACGACCTCACATGAAGCTGGAGGTTTCATGTTTTTGATGGCTAGGACGGACCCCATGGGTTGGAGGTTTCACGTTTTGAGCGACTCGCGAACTGAATTGTGGCTCTTGCTTCGCCTTTCCTCCTCAACTGTTTTGTTTTAGGGTGAATCCTAAGTTGCGACGTGAAGTTTAGGCTCTCCAGCCTCTGCCACTTCCTGAGGAGGCTGCTCTAGCTAAACTACAGGAGGACAAAATCCTGGACTGTCATTGCCATTCCAGAACTCCATTCAACTATCCTCCTCCGCCAAACCAACCACCAGGACCTCTCGCGGCTTTGAATCCTAGGATGCCCGTGAAACATGTCTCCCTGGACCATTAGGATGAGAAATGGGTCGTCATGCACCGTTGTAAGCCACGACTCCACTTATTCATTGCTGACGAGGACGTAGCCTCGACTCCAGATCATCCACTCAAATTCGATCCACCTTCTCTCAAACAACTTCCTCATGACCCACCACAAATTAGTCTCAATGCTCTATCTAGAATGTCGGCCCCCAAAACCTTTCGTATCTACGACCACATCTCTCACCACTGCGTCATGATCCTTGTAGATGGTGGTAGCACACATAATTTGATCCAGGCACAGGTTGCCAAGTTTCTCAACCTCCCCACCGCCTCCATGTCGACTTTGCAGGTAATGGTCAGCAATGGTAACATCTTAGACTGTGACACCTCTTGCCCTAAGTTTCCCCCTACAGTTCAGGGTCACCATTTTACCTTTGACCTTTTCCAATTACCCCTTTGTGGTGCGTGGTGCCGACATAGTGTTAGGGGTTCAGTGGCTTAAGCACCTGGGCTTTGTCACCACGCGACTACGCCTCACTCACCATGTCCTTTTCCCAAATGGGCTAACCCATCACCCTTTACGCGGACGTCCCAATCCATCCTTCTTTAACCTCGTCCCAACAACTTAAACATTACTTTCAAACCCAAAGTGTTTCTGCCTTGTTTCATTTGGCCCATGTCCCCGACAAGGCACCCACACCCCTATGCTCTTCTTCTTCATCTATTTCATCTCCTCCACCACCACCGACCATTATTGAACTTCTTTCGCAATTTGATTCCATTTTTCAGGAACCAAATCACTTACCCCTCTATCTCCTTATTGTTAGCCTTACTGCCAGAAAACTGAATTGGAAAGATAGGTGGCTACTATGCTCGATGTTGGCCTCATCTGGCTCAGTCAGAGCCCGTTCTCTGAACTGATAATCTTTGTTAAGAAGAAGGACGACAACTTGCATTGTTGCATCGACTATCGTGCTATGAACACCATTAAGATCAAACACAGATTTCTCATACCCATCATTGACGAACTTTTAGACGAATTGGGAAAGGCTTCATGGTTCTCGAAGCTCAACCTTTGCCATGGTTTCCACCAAATCCGCATGGCAGATGAGGAAATTCCAAAACCAGCTTTTTGTACTCATCAGGGCGGCCACTATGAATACAGGGTCATGTTGTTCGGACTTTGCAATGCGCCGTCAACATTTCAGGCAGCCATGAACGAATTGTTTCAACTATTTCTCTGTAAATTTGTCGTAGTTTTCTACGGCGATATCCTCATCTACAGTCCATCCTTCTCCTCGCATCTCAAGCATCCGGAAGCAGTCTTCACCTCCCTCTCTCAGGGACAATTTTACTTGCTCCAATCTAAGTGTATATTATCCCATAATAGTTTATGCTACCTCGGCCACATTGTATCATGAGAAGGGGTCGCACCAGACCCAACCAAAATTCAGACTATGGTAGATTAGCCTTTCCGATGGCTCAGTCCGATTTGTGCGGGTTTCTCGACCTCATAGGGTTCTACCGCAAGTTTATTAAGGGCTTTGCAACTGTGGTTGTGCTATTGACGACCCTACCGTGGAAAGACAACTTCCAATGGCACCAGGACGCCCAACTGGCATTTGACAAAATCAAGTAATTTATGATGGAGGCTCCTCTCTTGGCCACACCAAACTTCACAATTTCGTTCATTCTAGAATCAGATGCTTCTAAGTTTGCAATGGGAGTTGTCCTCCTCCAAAACTCCCACCCCATCGCATTCTACAACAAGGCTTTTTGTCCTCGTCTTCAATGTGCGTCCACGTATGTCTAGGAACTTCATGCCATCACCATGACGGTATGCAAATGGTGACATTACCTGTTGGGCCACCCGTTTGTCATCCTCACAGACCATAGGATTTTAAAAGTCCTGATGTCGCAAGTCATACAAACTCCAGAGCAATAGACATACTTGGCTAAATTGTTAGGTTACGATTATACAATTTAATACAAATTTGGTTTTAGCAACATTGTCGCTGACACTCTGTCCTGGATTCCGGCCAGCCAATTATTCTTACTATCGCTTCCTAACTTTGTTTTTGTGGACCAACTCCACAAATCTTTGTTGGAAAATTCAACCTTCCAGGAGCTTCTTGTAGAAGCAAATGTCTTTGGTGTTTTGATGATGATCATGATGATTTGATGCAAATGGGCTTTTCAAGTTTAAATTCAAGACAATGATTCAAGAATACAAGCCACAACATCAAGATGATCACAAGTATTTTAGGAAGGGAATTCCTAATTGATATAGCAAAAGGTTTGGCCAAGTAATTTAAGTTAAAAAGTGTTTTTCAAGAGATTTACTCTCTGGTAATCGATTACTAGAGGGTGTAATCGATTACCAGTGGCAAAAAATGATTTGCAATAGCTACTAAATATTTGAATTCAAATTTTAGACTGTGTAATCGATTACACAATATTGGTAATCGATTACTAGCAGTTAATAAACGTTTTAATTCAAATTTTAAAAGCTGTAATCGATTACACAAATCCTGTAATCGATTACCAAACAAGATTTTCAGAAAAATATTTCTAAGAGTCACAACTTCTCAAATGGTTTTTACATGACCACCAATGGTCTATATATATGTGACTTAGAACACGAATTTACTCAGAGTTTTTCAGAACTACAAGTGTTTATTCTCTCAAAGAGCAAAATCATTTTATCCTCTTAAGAATTCCTTGGCCAATTCAATTGCAATTCATTAAGGAATCATTTGAGTGCTCAGATTGTAAAATCTATCTCTTTCAAGAGAGATTCATTCTTCTTCTCTTTCTAATTCTCTAAGGTTTTAAGAGATCGAGGGTCTCTTGTTGTAAAAGAATTCTGAACACAAAGGAAGGATTGTCCTTGTGTGTTCAGAACTTGTAAAAGGATTTTACAAGATAGTGGAACTCTCAAGCGGGTTGCTTGGGGACTGGACGTAGGCACAAAGGTGTGGCCGAACCAGTATAAATATGAGTTTGCATTTTCTCTTCCCTTAAACTCTTTTATTTATTATTGTTTTATATTTATATTCAGATTGTTCTATTTGAATCAATATTTAAGAAGTTCATTGTTAAGGGAATTTGTAACTTGAATAGAAAGTGAAATAGAATTTTAATTGGGGAAATAGTTTGTAATATCTTAATTCAACCCTCCCTTCTTAAGATATCTGAGGCCACTTGTCTAACACTTCTTGTCCAAATTCAACAATGCCCAGAGACACATCTGGGCTTCACAATCAACCACAACCTCATATTTTTCAACGACAAGATCTGGCTTCCAACGGACAATCAATTTATACCTTATTTGCTGGAAGAATTCCATATAACTCCTATTGAGGCGACATGGGTGTGGTGAAGGCCCTTCATCATATACAGGACAACTTTTTTTGGCCTAATATGTGATCCGACATTCGCCAATTTGTTTCTCGGTAACTTATTTGCCAACAAACTAAGTATGAAACTAAGAAGTCGACGGTCTCTTCCAACCATTACCGATACCATCTTCAATTTGGGAAGATTTGTCCCTCGATTTTATCTCTGACCTTCCATCTTCGAACGACTTTACCACCATTTTGGTGGTCGTGGATTGATTTTCTAAAGGGGCTCACTTCGGTGCCCTTCCCCCATACTATACAGCTCATAAGATCGCTCTTTTTTTTCTTGATATCATCTACAAGTTACATGGGTTTCCCCGTAGCCTAGTATCGGACAGAGACCCTCTATTCATCAATTCCTTTTGGCAAGATCTTTTTCACTTAAGCGACACGAAGCTCCAAATGAGTACTTTATACCACCCTCAAACGGTCGGCCAAACAGATGTTCTCAATTGCATTCTTAAATAATACCTCCGAGCATTCGTCGATGATAGGCCAGCATAGTGGTTCAAATTTATAACACTCGCCGAATGGTCCTACAACACTTCGATCTTTCACCTTTCCATTCCCAGCTATTCGCTTGGGCCTTCCCAGGTAGAGGCCGTCAATTCCTTGCTAGCAACATGGGAAGTCATTCATACCACTCTTTAGTGTCGTTTATCAAAGGCTCGGGCTACTATGAAACATTACGCCGATAGTTATCATTGTGATGTTCAATTCTCAATTCATGATTGGGTGCTTGTTCATCTTCGTCCATACAGACAAACTTCTCTATCCGCGACTTACACCAAACTGGCCAAACGCTTATACGGGCCTTTTCAGATAGAAGAACACATTGACTAGCTTTTGTATAACCTCAAGTGGCCCAATTCCTCCCACATCCACCTGGTATTCCATGTTTCATTATTGAAGCCTCACCAAGGACCCCCTCCTGTCAGTCAAGTTTGCTTTCCTTCCATCGTCATTGGTAATCATCAAATTATCGAACCACTGTCTATTCTCGACTGGAAGTGGGACAAGTCAATAACCCCACCAACCAAGCTCGTCTTGGTGCAGTGGGTTGGATTGCCTTTAGAAGACACAACCTGAAAACACATGGGGTGATTTGTGTGCTTCCTATAACCTTGAGGACAAGGTTGATTTTCCAGGGGAGGGTGATGATAGCAACACTGCACTACCAGTCAGGCCTAATTACCTTTGTGATTACGTGTAGTGCAAGAACAGAAGAAGACAAGCCTGCAGAATATTCTTCACTGCAATTCCATCCAACAATTCGGTTACAACCAATTTAGATTCCATGGCCCCAATTCTGTTATCATTTTGTTATTCTTTGCTTTATTGTTGTTTTCCTTGAAAGCCAATGATTGGCACAATTATTCCAACTCTATAATCACTATAAATACCATGATAAGCAACAAAATAACACAAACAAAATTTCCCTTAATTTTCTTAGTGAATTTAGTATAGTAGCTCACCTAACATCACTCTACAAAAGAATGATCACCAAAATAAAGGAAGTAATAAGAAAATTAAAACCTCACATGTTCTATCTGCCATCTATGTTGATTTTGGATAGTTGTGATAGTTTTCCAGAATTATGGTTCTATTTAATGCATAAATTAAATGATCATGATCGTGTAAGAGCCAATATATATGTTGGTAATGTACTTGCTAAGTGGAAGCTAGCTAATACATTGACTAATACCACACCAAGTCAAAGGATGCTTGTATTTGATGTTACTTGGATTGCTCCACATAAGGCTTGTTCAAATGTAATAATGGCTTTAAATTGTGGTCTGTAGTTGTTTTAGTCACATCTTCTCTCAAATTTCTGTAACGTAAAGGTTTTTTCACTCATCATAATCACAATTGTAATCACAATTTAAAACAACAAATGCAATATAGACGCAACATTTAGAAGCCAAGAGAATAAGGCAGGATGGAGATTGTTAAGCTTTGGGCCTTCTTTATAGACGTAATTGGGTGTTAGCTTTGGGATTACCTTTAGTCATTTTTTAACTCAATTGCAAACCAATAATTGATAAAATCCATTCATGTTAGGAGGATGTTTCAAAGCTAGGAGCGATTTTGGCAAAGTTCATGGGTATTTTTTCTTCTAAACACAACTTTAGTGTTAAATTTGTTAGGCAACAAGTCAATATGGTAGCTCATGTATGTTGGAAAGGATTTCCATTGACGGGATTTTGACCATTATGGGTGATTTTCGAAAAGTTATTATTGATATAGGTGAGTCAAGAAACTATTTACCTGTCTTGGGTGATTTTTGTCACATCAAATTTGGGTGACACTAGTCAAAGGGGCACCACGAGTTCATCATTTGTCATTTATTGGGTGGCACCACCCTGTTCCATGACACCCTTTCAGGTGGCTTATCAGAACATGTGGCGCCACCCTATTTCATGCCACCAGGTCGTCTTTGTCATTTAGTGGGTGGCGTCACCCTGTTCCATGTCGTCGGCTTGTCTTTTATCTTGTGTGGTGGCACCATCCTGTTCCATGTCATCCCTTCAGATGACTTGTAAGAACATGTGGTGCCACCTTAAGGTTGTCGCCTTCATTTTGTATAATTATAATTATAATTAAATAATTTTAAAAATTAATTTAATTTGAGTAAATTTATTAATTGAATAATTTAAGTGACTTTAATTAAATTAATTTAATTTAAGTAATTTTGATAATTAGATTGTTTAAGTGATTTTAGGTTTTAATAATTTTAATTTTAATTTAAGTGACTTTAATTAATTTTTAATGTTGTTTTTACTTTTATAAATTTTTAGTCTTTAGGGTTTAGAGATATTGATTAGAATTTAGGGTTAGTGATTTTATTAGGTTTGAGTTTCTATTTATTGATAGTTTTTTCTAATAGCAAAAAAATGTAATAAAATTGAGTTAAATTGAAATGCATTATAATAATTACAATGACAATTTGGATGAAATTAAATGATTTTTTTCATTCATGTCAAACTGATGTCAATTTTATAGACAATTAGTTCTATTGTGCCCTTGATGCCTGCATTGGCTACAAGTGTGTACACGTTGAGATTCGGACCAATCCATTTCATTCCTAATGTGTGGAGACCTTGGTCGACCCTTCAGACGTAATCTAGACTCATGTGGAATAATAATAGGGTCACTCCTTTCAGGTATGGTTTCTCCACAACCAAGGGTATTCCAGTTTGCAAAATATGCTTGAATGATGGTCTCGATTTTGTATACCTTATCCACATATTGGTATTGATTGATGTTAAGATGGACACACACTACAATGACGTGGGAGCAAGGATATCTGTAAGCTTGAAAAGCTTTACACTCACAATAATTTTCCTTTAAGATAACATGTGTTCTTTTTCCTCCCCTTTGTGTTTCCTGATTGAGAGGCTCTTCAACATCAAATTTTGTTTAGCCAATATCATATCTTTTAATGTGAAAAGTACAAGCTTCGGCGTGATGTTTTTGAAGGGCATCTAGCAAACTCTTGCAGTAGTGTCGTCCTGTAGAGTATTCCACTCTAGCTTGTGCTCCTCTCCTCATAAAATAGTTGACCGGTCTATCGTGCGCAACCATAACCAGAGCCGTTATGGGCATATTTCGGGCATCTTTGAAAATTTGATTTACTACATTTGACAAATTCGTTGTCATATGGTCATATCTGCATCCACCCTGATCATGTGTCAAGCTCCATTTTTCTTTGGAAATGCCTTCAATCCAACATTGTATCTTGTCCCTAATATGCTTAAATTTTCCACTCTTCATTCAAATTAGTGCAAACAGGTTTTGTACCCTACAGAATTGTGTAAAAAATTGACAATTTGGTGACATTTTTTGACCAATAAATCCATATAAAAAAAACAATAGAAAATCTAGCCAATGTAATAAGGTCTTGTTTTAATTATGCATTCTTGAATTTGTGGTTGAATTTGCTTGCAATATGGCAAATGCAATACACGTGATAAGCCTTGGGTGGTTGTCATTCCGATGACATCGTGTTAACTCATTTGCAAGTGCAACAATTCGTCCAAGTAGTATTCTAAAATGGTAAGACCAAGTTTTGCTTCCCCAAGGATTTTGTTTGTACTCAAGATGATGTATATCCAATTTTTGTATAATTAATGAATAGATTTAAGAAGTGAAATTTGAATCATTTTTGTAAATTGGATAATTATACGATTCTAAGCTATGATTGAGCAAGAAAAACAAACACTGGGAATGGCGAAGGATTATGAATGTAGGAGTTGAATATGCTGGGGGGCTTCCTACTGAAACTCCTCTTGATGTGATATAATTAATTTTTTTCTATTTAGTATCACTCTAGTTATCCCCTACATCTATTAATGCACTCTAACCGTGATTCCTCACATGAAAGAGCCTAATTCCCTTAATTTCTTTCTTAATCCCTCAAGAACTAAATTAGTTGAACAGCATGACTAATGGAGATGCATAAATAGGCTAAACAACTTCACACTATCCCTAGCAATGAAGCATTTAGATGTTCTTTCCGATTTTAAGGATTAAAAACATTTTCCAATGCCTAGCATATATATAGGTGATCAAACCAAATACATGTGAATAGGCACAGAAAAAGACAATGTAAACTAGTAATAACATTAAATAGATAGTGAGAATCATTACATCAAGAGAGTTTGGTGGAAAGCTCCCCAACAATGGGTGATTTAGCCTTTCATTGTCATGAGAGGCTTAACTATACAAAAGGGATGAAAATATGAGGGGGAATGGAAGGAAGATGAGTGCAGAGGTAGTCAGAGGCTCCCAATGGTTGTCTTCTTCTTCTTCGAGCTCTAGGTTTCTGTATTACTCCCAAACAGAAGTGTCTCTCTTTTCCCCTATTTCTCACTTAAAACCCCTCCTGATCCTAGTTTTCATGATTTTCGCGCTAAGCACGAGTAAGTGACTGGGCATTAAACATGCAACATGCGCTAATCACATCTTCACGTGACTTTAGGCTTTCCAAGTAGTTTCCTCACGCTAAGCGGGATCTTCCTGCTAAGCGGCTACAGCTCGCTAAGCGAGCCTGGTGCGCTAAGCGAGAATCATCAGGCTTCAACTTCTCTTTCAATCCCTCATATGTGTTTCTACAAAACAAAACCACCAAAATAGTATAAATCTAACAATTTAGACATCTACTACACAAAAACTCAGAGGATACCAAAATTCCAATGATTCACACAAAAAGAAGCAATAAAAGTGGAGAAAATTGATAATTCCTATATGTCTTAATTACAAAATATGTTTTTGCACATCAATTATCAAAATCCCCCAAATTTAAAGCTTTGCTTGTCCTCAAGAAAAAATGAGCTAACTATACTAAGTTAGATTAATGACCTATTCAAAATGTATCAACCACAGTATCTGAGATAATTGCGTACATTTCACAAATTTCTCATCTCCCCTAAATTTTGCATTTGTCATAATTTCAAGATAAAAGCATACAATAATGAACTCCGGAGATAAAATTGGTTAGCAAGCATGACAAACATCAAGGAAGATCAACCATGCTTCTTTCCTCACAAGGCTAATGTTTCTCTCAAGCACACAAGTGTTTCAGGTAAGTGTCTATTCATCCAAACAACTAACAGTAAATTCCCAACTTTGTATTTCATCTCATTCCATGCAATCATACATACACAATGTGGATCACTAAGGACTTTATTAAGCTAGTAGTGTGGTTGGGTTAGCAAGGAATTCATGGTTTTTCTTGGATGCAAAGCTTAGGTTTTAGGAGAGCATCACATATTCACTGTTTTCTTAACCTATCATGACTTCGTTGCTATAATCCAACCTTTATTTAGTTACCTCTTTAACAACACACAATATTTTTTTAAGATACAATTGCTTCTAGTTCCCATTTTTCATTCAGTTTTTTTTTTACAATGAGCAATGTACCATATTCCACAGTTCACATTGACTATGCGATGTTGTTAATATCCCTGTATATAGGTAATTCTATACATTCCCCCAAATTTAGGACAAATTTATCTTTCTCTAGGACAATGCTCACCTACAACCTAAGGTAAGGTATGCACAATAGTAATTTCATTCAGCTCATGGTTCAATAATAAATTCATTCACATTAGGCTCAAAGGGGTGCAAGGGATTCATTCATTTGCTAATACAGGGTGGATATTTGGCTAACTAGCTAAAATTAAAATTAAACAACATGGCCTTGATCATTTCCACATCATGCATCTATTCAACATTCCGAGAATCATGCAAAATTAGTAATTTAAAATCAGTCGTTCCCTTACAGTTGAGATTTACACATCTCACTGATTTACAAAGCAAATAGTTTATCATTCCATAATTCCCCATCATGCAAGCTAACCGCTTCACTCATGCGCAAAATTTTCACACTCTATCAATCAACACAATGCATGCTCACTTGAAGTCAGAAGTTTTCAGAAAGCGGTTATCAATACGCAGTTCACCCAAATCATGCAATCAATTCAAACAAACAAGTTGCACCAAAATTTTGTGAATCAATCAGACCAAAAAGAAGGATTCAACTGACCAAACATCATTCAATCAAACCAAAAAGTATCAGATTGTCTATCATGCATCAACTAAGTGTCTGAATTACCAAAACTACTAAGTGTTGAAAGTAATATGCTAAATCATAAATAAACTACTAAATCATAATAAAATGAAAACTGTTTGAAATGCAAAAGAAATAAATAAAGTCCTAATCCTGCTACTCAATCATGAGTGGGCCATAGTGCCCAAGCCCCCTGTGCGAAGGTGACATCAGTTACATAATCAAAATCAATGTCAACATCAACAACACCAACATCAGCATCTGGATCCGGAGCATCACACCCCTCCACCTAACAAGGGAAGTTTGGACTCCAGGCCAGGCCACCTGCTCCAAGAAAGCCTAAGGGGTCATGATCGATTGTTGTAAGGATAAGTGGTGGAGGCTCTGTGCAAGCAAGTATTGTCCTTGATGCAAGCTCTACAACATAGGGATGAACTGGTCTGGTGGGATGGAAAAGAAAGAGGAAGATGGTCCAACGTGTCGCGCTAAGCGAGTCAGTCTCGCTAAGCGCAATTAGCTCTCTGTTAGAGAATAAGGCTTAGCGAGCCATGCAGATGGATGAGTTCCGCAGGGAACTTGAGAGGCAGAACTATGGAGCCATGTTAGAGAATAAGGCTTAGCGCAATTAGCCTGTGGAGTACGATGAGTTTCGCAGGGAACTTGAGAGGCAGAACTGGCATAAATCCTTGACCAGGAAGATGGATGGGCACATAGATGTGGCCCTGGTCAAGGAATTTTATGCAAACCTGTATGATCCTGAAGACAAATCCCCCAAATAGGTCTGAGTGCGGGGGAAGCTGATTAAATTTGATGCCACCTCTCTTAATGCTTTTCTGGACACACCACCAGTTATTGAGCCAGGGGAGCAGTATACCACAAGGGGAGAAGTATACCACATATACCAGGTTCTACAGTACTCGCATAGACCCTCAGAAGATGGCCGCCAGACTCTGCATCCCAGGGAAAGGATTTGAACTTAATGCAGAGTGCGAACCCTAGAAGCTCCTGAGTAAGGATTTGACTACACTGGCGCAGACTTGGAGCGTCTTGTCCTATTCTAACCTCGCCCCCACCTCTCACACGTCCGATCTGAATATGGACAGGGCGAGGTTAGTTTATGGACTTGTTATGAGGATGGACATGGACGTGGGCTCACTCATATTAGGCCAGATCTCACAAATGGCCCAGTCCAACTCCTCCAGGCTCAGCTTTCCAGCCCTCATCATCGCCCTTTGCATGACCCAAGGAGTAGTTACAGACTCATTGACCTTTGAGTCCCTAAGCCCTGCCATTAATTTGGCATACATCAGGAAGGATTGCTGGAACCTGGATGATCCTACGATCACTTTTTCGGGGACCCGCAAAGCTAGGGCTCGAGGACCATCAGATGCTTATGCTCCTTTTTCTTCTACTCCTCCAGTTCCAGCCCCGTCTACTTCTGCTCCAGCTTTCACTCCTACACCTCCAGTACCTTCCGGCCCCTCTGCTCCTAGCTCAGACACCATGGTGCCGATGCTGTAGAGCCTTCACCAGGGCTTATGCCTGGTGATGCAGAGCAATCATAACTTGGCTCAACATCGGCCCATCATTAGCATGGAGGATTTCATGGCTCAGGTAGCCTGGCCAAGAGTCCAGCCTTCTCCTTTGTGGGGAGGTGAGGCTCCTACAGCCCAGGAGCCGCAGCCAGAGGCACAACCCACACCGGAGGTCACACAGGAGGCTAAACCAGAGGTCTCACCTGCTGCCACACTGCTTGTGGAGGTCTTTGAGGAGGAGGATGGCACTGCAAACACAGATTATGCAGTTGATATGACAGTAACGCGAAGCACCTGAGATCCCTAGCCTATAGCAGCACAGGAGACATCTCAGCTAGCTCAGGATGCTCCTTCCTCACCTCGGGATGATCAGATACCAACGTAGGATGAGTGATGACAGGACTATCATTTATTTTCCTGCTTTAGATACAATTTTATGTTTTAGTTTCAGTTTTTACGTTTTAATTTATTTATTTAGAAAATTTCAAAATTTTTGAACAGTTTACAATTATGTTTATGCAGTGGTTTGTTGGTTTGAAATTTCTGTGTTTGTGAATGAATTTGAAATTGGTCAATGGCATGAATTGAGTGAATTACGATGATTAGATCACGTGCTTTGAATGAGTATGCAGTAATTAGAAGAGAAAGAACATGAATTAGGGACGTAAGTGAAAATGTTAGCTTGTTTGGCAGGTAAATTGTGAAGGTAATCATTAGCCACAAACCAGTGAGTTGTGTGAACCTTAATTGTGAAAGAACGACTAGCATTGGGTATCGATCTTTGCATGAATCTCTGAATACTGAATGAATGCATGATTTTGGAAATGATGAAGGCCATGATTGATTGAAATAGCCACTTAGCCAAATAGCTTACCTTGTTCATGAATGATTTATCCCTTGTACCCATGTTGAGCTTAAATTTGATTGATTGACTTGAACCCTGAGCCTGTAAATTGTAATCTCCATCTACCTTTCCTTAGGTTGTAGGAGAGCATCATGGTTCAAAGCAAATTTGTCCCAAATTTGGGGGAGGTTGTTGGGTGATGATAATTGTGGTAAGACAAGTATACAACCACACATAAACTTTGTCAAGAAGCAGCAAAGACTGCTAAAAAAAAAGAGAAAGAGGAGAAATTTCAAGAATAAAAGTATGTGTGTTTTGTTACTTAAGCTAAGTTCCTTACATGTATGTGGCAAGTCAATAGAAGCTGAAATAAAAAAAAGAGTTGATCTAAGGATGAATGCTCTCCTAGAACCTAAGTTTTGCATCCTAGAAAAACCATGACTTGTTTGCAGCCCAGCTTCATTACAAGCCAGGAAAGCCCTTCGGATTCAATTTATGTGTTTGTGATTGTATGTCATGAGATGAAATTCAAAAGTTAAGACTTGTGTTGGTTGTTGAATTGGAAAATTGCCTTAAACACTTGTGCTTATGAGTGAAATAGTGACCGTGAGGATTTGGCTTGATGAACCTTCCTTGATACGTGTCTTGCTTGCTAGCTTATTTCACTTGTGTTGCTTAATAACCATGTTCATATCTTTGAAATTCTGCATATCTTTATGAAAAGCTATTGGTTGAAAGAATTGCTTGCCACTTGTGTTCATGTGATTGAATGCTTTGGAACAAATACAATTTTGAATAACCACTGGGATTTTGTCACTTGAGGACAAGTGAACTGTTCTTTCTTTGCTTGAGGATAAGCAAAACTGTAAATTTGGGGGAGTTTGTTAGTCGTCATTTACGATTAACTTTTGTATTGAAAAGTTTCATGAAATTTATATCTTTTCCCCAATTTATAGTTCTTTTTATAGGTTTGTACATATTTTTATTATTAGTTTAATTTCACTCGGTAGATATTCCCAATATTGTGAATTAATGTGGTTCAACTTTAGTTTCAGGCTAAAGGATGAAGAAGAAGAAGGTTGAAGCAGCTGGTGTCTCGCTAAGCGACACATATGCGCTTAGCGAGTAACATTCGTTAAGTGAGGCACTCAGCTTGCTCAGCGAGTTGGGAGAATCTGTCATTCATGCATGCACCCAGTGCGTCATCAACTCGCTCAGCGAGTCATTTGTCTTTTCTCGCACTCAGCGTGCCTAGCTCGCTAAGCGAAAATTCACTAACTTGCGCTTAGTGAGAAAATGGCGCTAAGCGAGCCTTCAGGATCAAAAAGCCCTTAAAAGACTGAAGTTGGCAGAAAATAAGAGAGTTCTTTGGGAGGAGAGACGTAACAGAGCCAAAAAAGAGAGCAAGTTAGAAGAGCTTAGACGAAAAGTTTTAGCCTTTGAGAGATTATGAGTTTAGAAGTGATTATTAGGTTTTTAGGGGTGGAGGAGGCATTCCCACCCCTTTGTAATCTTAATTATCCTTCAAAAACCTGTTCTTGTGCTGAAAGGTGCTAACTTGCAATGGAAGGCTAAATCTTTGGTTGGGGATTTCTGCTGAACTTTGATGTAAAATCATTTACTATCTATTTAAAGTTGTTTTATTGTGTTCATTACTTCTATCTGCACTTAATTCTTGCATGCTTGTGGCTTGATCACCCATTTGTGTGTAAAGTTAGGATTTTTAGCATTGGAAAGTGATTTAAATCCTTAGAACTGGATAGAGCAGGTTAGAGAAGTATTTGTCTGGACACGGAGTGTAGGAATTTAGTTTATATTATGTTGTAATCTTAATGCAACTCGTTTAGGCTAAGTTCGACGAGGGATCTAGAACGAAGTTTAGATAGAGTTAGACCCATTCACTCGAGGGATCCTGGTTTGGGTAGTTGTTATCTGCATAGAACACAACACATAACCTTAAATAGAGAAAAATACTCAATAACATCAAGTAGGTTCAGTAGAAAGACCCAACATTTTTCATCATTTGTTTATCTCTCACCTTTAGATAGTTAATTTTGTAGTTAAATAGGAATTATAGACACAACTTCTCTTTATATTTACTAGCGTTATACAAATGTTTACCTACTGAATGAATGCTCTCTAAATGAAACAGTTCCATGTGATTCGATACTCGGTTCTTACCATTATATATTACTTGTGCGACTCAGTACACTTGTTGATTAGTATCGCTATTGGGTGAGTGCGGAATAGTAGGTGGGGAGCAACTAGGGGTGCCTTTGTAGGAGCCTTAGCCCTGGCCTTGCGGGTCCCCGGGAAGGTACTAGATGTGTCGGCGGGGTTCCAGTAGTTTTTTTTTCTGATGTATGCCAAATTGATGGCCGAGCTGAAGGACTCGAAGGTGAGTGAATCAGAGATGACCCCTCGAGCTTCACAGAGGGCAATGATCAAAGCTAGAAATCTCAACCTTGAGGAGTTGGATTGGGCGATCTAATAATAGTAAAATTGATTCATTTAATATTATCAACATAATATTCTAAAATAGACTAATAGAAATTAAAATAAAATATTCTTTAACAATATTTACTATAATAGTCTGAATTATAACTATTTCCTACAAAGTAATTTATTGTAATAAGCTTTGCTGCAACTAACTTTGTTACAACCAGATTTGTTCAAACAAATGAACAAAATATGATCTATTAATATTATAAACATGGAAGAAAAAATAAATATGAAAAAAGGTGAAATAAATAATAATATACTTGAAAGTAATATCTTAAGAGGTTCCAACACTAGTAGTTCCAGCACTTGCAGTTTCAACACTTGGAATCCTATACTAGCAGTATTTAAAGTGGAAACAAAGAACTCTAAAAACTTTGATCGCTTCACTTCGGTCTTGATTGAATCTATAAATTTAAATCCATGATTCAACTCGTACATGAATGATTTTAATTGATTCGATTTTGACTCAAATACATAAATGGTCCAAGTCAAACTGTTTGGATCGGTTTGAGTCAATTCGGATTCTCAGGTGACCTGTACTGTGCATCCCTAATTTTAATCAAATTTAACAAATAAAATTTATAAATAAAACGCAATAACAATATAAAAAATAAACCATAAAAATACGAAAAAATTCCTATATCATACAATTTTTTTTATTTCTAAAACTCACTTAACAACTAAAAAATTTATAAAAATAATAAAATATTTAAACACAAACAAATTCTAAAATATAAATCGTAACGATAGACAAAACTAACAATAATAATTCCCTACATCATCATATTATAATTTTTTAATTTCTACAACATACTAAAAAGGGGACTAGAAAAACATAAAAAAAATAGAAAAATATAATATCAATTATATTATTTTCTAATAGATTTTCTTAAAAAAAAGTAACAACTTACTAAAGAATATTAAAATAAGATCCCTACGTCTTTCTAAAGCATACAAAAAATAAAATTATTATTAAAACATAAAAAACAAAATATTTCCTAATAAATTGAAAAAAATTAACCAATAAAAACAAACAAATATTTTCCTAATACATTTTCCTAATAAAATATCAACAAATAAAACTGAAAAAAGATAAAACAAAAAGGTGCTACTAAAGTATAAATAAAGTAAAATATAAAATCAACTAAATTAGTATATACGGCATTTTAATAAAATTTACAGATAAAACACAATAGAAATATAAAAAATAAACAGTATAAGTAGGAAAAAAATTCCTACATCATACAATTTTTTTATTTCTAAAACTCACTTAACAACTAAAAAAATCATTAAAACATTAAAATATTTCAACACAAACATTAGACAAAACTAAAAACAACAATTCCCTGCATTGTACCATAATTTTTTAATTTCTACAACATACTAGAGAACTAAAAAAGGGGCTTGCAAAACATAAAAAAATATACAAATATAATATCAGCTATATTGTTTTCTAATAGATTTTCTTAAACAAATAACAATTTACTAAAGAATATAAAACTAAGATTCCTACGTCTTTCTAATGCATACAGAAAAGAAATTTATTAAAACATTAAAAACAACAAATTTCCTAATAAATTTTAAAAAAATTAAGCAATAAACAAAGCAAATATTTTTCTACTACAGTTTCCTAATAAAATATCAACAAAAAGACTGATAAAATATTTAAAAAAAAGTGCTACCCAAATATAAATTAAAAAAATATAAAATCAACTAAATTAGTAAATGCTGCATTTTAATCAAATTTAACAAATAAAATTCACAAATAAAAATTAAACAGTAAAAATACGAAAAAATTTCCTACATCATACAATTTTTTTTACTTCTAAAACTCAGTTAACAACCTAAAGTTAATAAAACGTTAAAATATTTCAGCACAAACAAATTCTAAAATTTAAACAGTAACTGTAGAAAAAACTAAAAATAATAATTCCCTGCATCGTACTATAATTTTTTAATTTCTACAGCATACCAGAGAACTAAAAAAAAGGAGCTAGCAAAACATAAAAATATACACAAATATAATATCAGCTATATTGTTTTCTATTAGATTTTCTTAAAAAAATAACAACTTACTAAAGAATACAAAAATAAGATCCCTACGTCTTTCTAATGCATAAAAAAAGAAATTTATTAAAACATAAAAAAAATTCCTGATAAATTTTAAAAAAATTAAGCTATAAAAAAAATAAGTATTTTTCTACTACATTTTCCTAATAAAATATCAACAAAAAAACTGAAAAAGATAAAAAAAAAAGCAAGATATAAATAAAAAATATAAAATCAAATAAATTAGTATATACTGCATTTTTATCAAATTTAACAAATAAAATTCACAAATAAAACACAATAACAATATAAGAAAATAGTAAAGGTACAAAAAAAATTCCTGCATCATATACAATTTAAAAAACAAATGGCATAATAAAGTAAAAATATTTCAGAAATAATGAAACAAAGATATATTTTCCTACTATATTTTCATAATAAAATATAAAATAAACAAAAAAAACATAAAAAAGGAGCTACCAAATAAAATATAAAAATAAAACACAGTAACAATATAAAAAATAAACACTACAAAATCAACAAGTGACGTAATAAATTAAAACAAATAAATATTTTTCTACCATATTTTCCTAATACAGTATCAACAAATAATTACCAAATGACATAGAAAACAACTATATAATCAAAAAACAAAAAAATGAAAATAGAAAGAACTTACCTTGCAAAACCTTTCGACGTTCAAAGTGCTAAGAAAAATCCATTCTCCCATCCCTTTCCTACATTCCTCCATTTATACCGAAAGTGCCTTGTGAAGTCACGTCACACATCCTCGTTGGCTTGCAAAAATTTTAAGGGTTTATTAGATTATCAATTATAAAAAATCAATAAAATCTTAAATTTTATGATTCTCACAAATAATAAATAAACAAATAATGTATACATTTCTCTATAGGGAGACATCTTCCCGATGTACTTTGATCTCCTTGAAAGAGGAGAGAAACAAGATTTCACTCCCTTAACTATTCTTTTTGTCTCTCTATGATTGTGATGGCAATAGATGAGAAAGAACACTTTTATGTCAGGAAGGGAACCTTATTTCACGTTAGTGAGTATTAACCTCCTTTTATAACCACTACTCCCATCAAGTAGCAGCTACCTTTAGAAACTTTTTCTATTTAATCCAATTACAATTTAGTCCTTAATTATTAATTATTTATTTATTAGTCCCTACATAAGTCACATGTCTCATACATGAGACATTAATTCTACCATTCCCCCACTTGGCTTATGTGACATTACTAAACATTATGGACTAAATAAATAAATAAATTAAACTAACATAATGTGCATTAAAAAATGACTAAATCGTTCTTTACATTGGGTACATCATAATTTCATGATTAAGAATACCAACCAATTTGATTCATAACGGTTGTACATCACCTAATCGACATAGTCCATTCTATGTACTACAAATTAGTCTTCTCCTTAATATGACCATTAGTTAAGAGTACATAATTGGTCTAACATAATGTCTTTATTCAAGACAAACCTATTAACATTACTCTAACACAAACATGCATGCAAACATAGAGAACAGGTAATCAAAAACATATCATAAATGAGCTCAGAGTGTCAGTAAAAATACATAAGGTAAATTGCACTTAATGATCATCAATAACAATAATGTCCATATTTTCAACATGTTCTATACATGTCTTGGGCAGTAATCCCTTTGTCAAAGGGTCAACTATCATAAGGTTTGTGCTATAATATGTTCTATTGACACTCTTTGTTTCTGAACTTCTTCTTTCACGGCAAAGTACTTCAGTTCTATATGCTTAGCACCCTTAGAGTACTTGTCGTTCTTAGAGAAAAATACTATTATGGAGTTGTCACAATACATTTTTAGTGGCCTAGCAATATTATCGACAATTTCAAGCCCTGAAATAAAGTTCCACAACCAATTAACCTGAATTGTAGCCTCAAAACATGCTACAAATTCAGCTTCCATGGTAGATGCAACAACAACTGGTTGTTTTGCACTCTTCCACAATACTATTTCTCTAGCAAAGAGAAATACAAAGCCAAGAGTGGATTTTCTTGTATCCACACATCTAGCAAATTCTGAGTCTGAATATCCAATCACCACAAGGTGATCAGACTTTTTATATGTAAGCATGTGATCTTTTGTTCCCTATAAGTATCTCAGAACTTTCTTTGCATCTTTCCAATGTTTCATTCCTGGATTGCTTTGATATCTTCCTAACATTCCAGTTGCAAAGTTTATGTCTGGTTGAGTATAGATCTGAGCATACATAATACTCCCAACAACTGATGCATACGAAATTGTTAGACAAGTGGTCTCAATAACTTAAGAGGGGGGTGAATTAAGTCCCACAAAATTCCCACTAACAAATTTTATCCCCTTTTAAATGATATATGATAGGCTCATAATGCAGAAGAAGAAGAAGAAGAAGAAGCAATCAATTTAATAATGTTCTTTTAAATGCACAAGACAAAATTGATTGCAATAAAATAAATGAGATAAGGGAAGAGAGAAATGCAAACTCAATTTATACTGGTTCCGCCACTTCCCATGCCTACGTCCAGCCCTCAAGCAACCCACTTGAGAGTTTCCACTATCTTTGTAAATCCTTTACAGACTTTGAACACACCTTGGGATCCTTCACCCTTCTGTTCAATATTAACACAATCCAAGAGACAACCAGTCTCTTGATTACAACTGAGTTTAAGAAATGAATAGAAAGATTTCTCTCCTTTAGAGTAGATGATACAAATTGAAGTTCCTAGATGAATTCTCAATAGATTTGCAAGTGTTTGGCCAATAGTTGTTGAGAGAGCATTTGACAATTAAGTTCTCTTAGAATATCTCTCTCTTACTTTTTGAAGTCAGGCACACATATATATAGGCTCATTATGCCTTTTCAAAATGGTTTGAAGAGATATGTCTTTTCAAAAAGTTTTTCTAAAATTTTCTCACTGGTAATCAATTACAGGATACCGTTAATCGATTACACGATTATATTTTGAAGGGCATGACTTTTCAATTTGAATTTCAGGAGTCCCGTTACTGGTAATCGATTACAAACATCTGGTAATCAATTACAAGATTCAAATTTCAAATTTCAAAACATTTTTTAAAAGCTAATTTGCAAACTTGTCTTCTGGTAGTCGATTACATTGTCTGGTAATCGATTACCAGAGCCTTTGATCTCTTGGAAACAATTTGTTTTAAGGCAAAAACCAATCAACCAGTGAGATTGTTCGAGGCCTTATCTTTTTCTTGATCTTGTTTGCTTGACCTTGAATTAATCTTAAAGCAATGCTTAACCTTTGAATGTTTGTTGAAGTAACCTTGTAAGCAACCTTGTTTGATTCTTCTTTGGCATCATCAAAACCCTGTATTCATACATTCACATTCTCCCCATTTTTTATGATGACAATCATTATCAAGTAAATTCTTTTCGGCATCATCAAAACCTGCATAATTCATATTCTCCCTCTTTTTTATGATGACAATCATTATCAAGCAAATTCTTTTTAGCATCATCAAAACCTGCATGATTCACATTCTCCCCCTTTTTGATGATGACAATCATCTGTAGGTTTGGAGTAAAAAAGAATATCTATTTGTATAGTTTACTCCCACTTGATTTTGCAATGATTGTTTATATGAGACAATTGAAGATTGCAAAGATTTCATATATATAAAAAATTGTCTCAATAAAAATAGATAATTTTCCTTACAATCTTATCTTTTATCTATCTCTCCCTCTTTGTCAACATCAAAAACAAATCATGAGCAAAAAGAAGAAAAGCATTCAGCAATTTATAATGAATTAATAGAGTAGAGTATGCCATACCATTCAAAGTATCATTTCTTGTTCTAATAGATTTGGAAACTATAATTTCTTGGCCTAATAGCATTCATCAATTTATAATGATACCAAAAGGCCTTTATCCCATAATTGATGAATACTTAATAAACTATGCTTAAGACATCAACAAGTAAAACATGTTTTTATGGAGATAGATGGATTCGTACCTTATTTTCCAACTCAAACAATTTTATCTTTGTTGTTGTCTCCATAGGTCACATATTCACTATTTTTGGAAGAAATATGAATAAACTTTGATGCATCTCCCGCCATGTGTTTGGAGCAACCGCTATTAATGTATCAACTTTGCTTCAAGGAGTTCATCATTCATATAATCATATTTTAATTTTGGTACCCAAATTTTCTTGGGTCCTTGAATGTTGGTTTTGACTAAAGATCCTTTTGGAACCCATACCATTTTTCCAATGCTACTACCATTCTTTCTAATATAACATATTGATGCACTATGACCTCTCTTACCACAGTAAAAGCATGTTAAGAAGGGAGAACTAGTCTTTTGAGTGGAGGCAAAAAAAAATTTATACATCTTTTGTTGATTTTCAAGATTATATCATAATCCTGCCTTATCAAAAACACATCTTTGTTTGCCTAATATAATATGTAAATTATTTTTACCAAGAGTAAATTTGGCAAGATCAATTTTTAAATCTAAAATTTCTTCTTTGAATTTATCACAACATTCACATGAATGAGATGCTTTATTATTTTCTTGTATTAAGCATTTTGTAGAAGATAGGTTTTTATCTACTGATTTTAAAATTGTAACTTCAGATTTAAGATTTTCTAACTCTACATTTAATTTCAAAATTTCCTTTTCTAAACTTGAAATAGTTTTCTTAGAATATGAAACTAATTTAGCAAGTTTGACCAATTCTTTATGCAAGTCATTGAATGCATCTTGGAGTTCATCAAAAGAAATAGATAAGTCATAGTTAGAAGACATTACCTCTTCTTCGCTTTCATAGTCTTTGGCCATGAGGCCCTGATTTATGATTTCATTTTCTGAATCACTTGATGAATCCATGTCATTATCTTCCCAAGTGATGTATGCTTTCTTTTCTTTCTTATCTTTGAAATTTTTCTTGTCGGATTTTTCCATTCTTCTTTTAAAGACAGGACAATCAAATCTCAAGTGCTCAGATTGATCACATTCATAGCATTTTGGGGCTAAGGAGGAATCTTCTCCTTTCTTCTTTGGATTAAAGTTTGATCTCCTTTTATTTCCTTTGTTTCTCAGAAATTTATTGAATCTCTTCACAAAAATTTTGAAATCATCATCTTCTTATATTTCATTCAAGTCCTCTTTGTCACTTTCTTCTTGAGTAGAAGATGAAGCTTTAAGTGCAATTCCTTTCTTTTTCTTGTCATTTTCTTCATGTTGGTTTAGTCTCATAAGTTTCATTTCATGTTCCTGAAGCTTTCCAAAAAGAGTTGCAAGAGTCATGTTAGCGAGATCTCTCAATTCTGCAATTACTGTTACTTTTGGTTGCCATTGCCAGCTTAAACATCTCAACACTTTGTTAATGAGATCTTCATTAGGAAATATTTTTCCCAATGATGCAAAATGATTAACTATATGTGTAAATATCTTTTGCTTATCTTGTATGGTTTCATATTGATTCATTCTAAATAGTTCATATTCATGTGTGAGAGTGTTTATTCTAGATCTCTTAACATCAGTTGTGCCTTCATGTGTAACTTATAATGTATCCCACATTTCTTTTGCATTTTTACAATTTGAGACTCTAAAATATTCGTCCATGCCTAATGCAAAAGTAATTATATTTTTGGCCTTTAAATTTTATTGAACCCTTCTTTTTTCATTTTCATCCCATTGTTCTTTAGGTTTTTCTATAGTTGCATTTCCCACTACCATTGTAGGAATGAAGGGACCAATTTCAATGACTTCCCATATATTTAAATCTATGGCTTCTATAAAGATCTACATTCGGGTTTTCCAATAGTGATAACCCTCGCCATTGAAAATAAAAGGCCTATTAATAGAATTTCCCTCGGGAAATGGAAAGTTAGATGAGGCCATAATTTTTCTTGAAGTTTTTAAACTTTAGAAAGGAATCCTACTTTGATACCACTTGTTGGACAAGTGGCCTCAATAACTTAAGAGGGAGGTGAATTAAGTCTCACAAAATTCCCACTAACAAATTTTATCCCCTTTTAAAATGATATATGATAGGCTCATAATGTAGAAGAAGAAGAAGAAGAAGAAGAAGAAGAAGAAGAAGCAATCAATTTAATAATGTTCTTTTAAATGCACAAGCCAAAATTAATTGCAATAAAATAAATGAGATAAAGGAAGAGAGAAATGCAAACTCAATTTATACTGGTTCCGCCACTTCTCATGCCTACGTCCAGCCCTCAAGCAACACACTTGAGATTTTTCACTATCTTTGTAAATCCTTTACAGACTTTGAACCCACCTTGGGATCCCTCACCCTTCTATTCAATATTCTCACAATCCAAGAGACAACCAGTCTTTTGATTACAATTGAGTTTAAGAGATGACTAGAAAGATTTCTCTCCTTTAGAGTAGATGATACAAATTGAAGTTCCTAGATAAATTCTCAATAGATTTGCAAGTGTTTGGCCAATAGTTGTTGAGAGAGTATTTGACAATTAAGTTCTCTTAGAATATCTCTCTCTTACTTTTTGAAGTAAGACACATATATATAGGCACATTATGCCTTTTCAAAATGGTTTGAAGAGATGTGTGTTTTCAAAAAGCTTTTTTGAAATTTTCTCACTGGTAATCGATTACAGGATACCGTTAATCGATTACACAGTTATATTTTGAAGGGTCATGACTTTGCAATTTGAATCTCAGGAGTCCCATTACTGGTAATCGATTACAAACATCTAGTAATCGATTACAAGATTCAAAATTCAAAATTCAAATTTCAAAACCTTTTTTAAAAGCTGATTTGCAAACTTGTCTTCTGGTAATCGATTACTTTGCCTGGTAATCGATTACCAAAGCCTTTGATCTCTTGGAAACAATTTGTTTTAAGGCAAAAACCAATTAACCAATGAGATTGTTTGAGGCCTTATCTTTTTCTTGATCTTGTTTGCTTGACCTTGAATTAATCTTAAAGCAATGCTTAACCTTTGAATGTTTGTTGAAGTAACCTTGTAAGCAACCTTGTTTAATTCTTCTTTGGCATCATCAAAACCCTGTATTCATACATTCACATAATTGTTTCCATTTGTTTTCGTTCCTGATCATTTCTAGGACATTGTGTGAGACTAAATTTGTTTCCTTTCTGAATTGGAATGGGTGATGCTGAACACTTTTCTATCATAAATCTCTCTAGTACTTTATTGATATATGTTTTATGAGATAAGCCTAACAATCCTTTTGATCTATTTCGGAATATTTATATCCTTATCACATAGCTTGCCTCACCCATATCCTTCATTTCAAAGTTACTAGAAAGAAACTTCTTAGTCTTATGAAGAAGACCAAGATCATTAGTTGCAAGCAATATATCATCAGCATACAAGATTAAAAAAATAACCTTACTCCCACTGACCTTCAGATATATACACCAATCAACAGTATTTTCCTTAAATCCAAAGGAAACAATGGTATCATTAAACTTCAAATACCATTGGTGGGAAGCTTACTTAAGACCGTATATTGATTTCTTTAAGTTGCACACCATGTGTTTCTTTCCTCTAGCTGAGAACCCCATTGGTTAGTCCATGTAAACATTCTCCTCTAAATCTCCATTAAAAAAGACAGTGTTCACATCCATCTAATGTAGCTCCAAGTCATAATGGGCTACTAATGCCATGATAATCTTGAAAGAATTCTTTCGTGAGACCGGTGAAAACGTCTCTTTATAATCAATGTCATCTTTCTGAGTAAATCCCTTAGCAACAAGTCTAGCCTTGTAACGTTCAAGGTTGCCATGAGAGTCACGTTTAGTCTTGAAGACCCACTTACAACCAATTCTCTTACAACCCTTTGGTAATTCTACAAGGTCCCAAAGACCATTATGTTCCATGAAATTTATCTCTGCTTCCATGGCATTTAAACACTTCTCAGAATTATCATAACTTACAGCTTGTGAAAACAAAACTAGATCATTATCATTAATGCTTAAGTTTGTTTCTGTTTCATGTAGGTATACCTCATAATCATTCGAAATACTTGGTCTCTTTTCTCTTTGAGACCTCCTTAATGCTACTTCTTGCGGTTCTTCCACAATAGGTTCATTATGTATCATGGGTTCATTATTGTGTTGTGCTTCTTCATTATTTTTTATAACAATAACTAAAGGAGCAATCACCTTACTGCTAAAGGCACAAGCTAAAGGGACTTGCACTCTAACTTATTTAATTTCCACTTCTCGTGGAACTATACTCCCATTGATTTCATCATTTTCAATGAACCTTGCATTTTCAGTTTCAACAATTCTCATACTATGATTAGGACAATAAAACATATACCCATTTGATTTTTCTGGATAACCAATGAAATATCCACTGATTGTTCTTGCATCCAATTTTCTTTCTTGCGGATTGTAAATCCTTATTTTTGCCTGGCAACCCCAAACATACAGGTGCCTTATACTAGGTGTCCTATTCGTCCACAGTTCAAAAGGTATCTTTAGAACTGGCTTATTAGGAACCTTATTCAACAAATACATGACAGTTTTCAAGGCATACATCCACAAAGATACAGGTAAAGTTGAATTGATTAATATACTCCTAACCATATCCATTAAAGTTCTATTACGCCTTTTTGATACACCATTTTGTTGTGGTGTACCATGCATTGTGTATTGCTCACAAATGTCACGTTTCTGAAGAAGCTTAGCAAATGGACCTGGGTGTTGCCCAGTTTCATCGTATCTTCTGTAATACTCACCACCTCTATCAGATCTAATAATTTTCACCTTTTTGTCTAATTGTCTTTCTACTTCATTCAAGTAAATTTCTAAGGCATCCACCGTCTGAGATTTCTCATGCAGTAAGTAAACATAATCGTAACGTGAATAATCATCAATAAAGGTGATAAAGTATCTTTCCTTTCCGAAAGAACTAACATCAAAAGGTCCACAAATATCAGTATGCACAGTTTCAAGAAGCTGAGTGCTTCTTGTAGCTCCTTTCTTTGTATGTTTTGTTTGTTTTCCCTTGATACAATCCACACAAATATTTAGATCTGTAAAATCTAGATCAGGAAGAATTTCATTCTTTATTAATCTTTCCATCCTTTCTCTAGAAATGTGACCTAAATGTTTATGCCACAAGAAAGCAGATCGTTCATTCACTAAACTACGTTTAGTGCTAACATTATAATGCAGAGTTAAAACGGTTTCAACATACAAAACCATCTAATTTCAATTTATATAAACCATCACAAAGAACACCAGTACCAATGAGATGATTATGCTTAAATAAACGGAAACATCCATTACCAAAATTAAAAGAGTATCCAGTAACATCAAGTTTAGATAATCAAACTAAATTCCTAGATAAACTAGGTACATAAAGAGTTTCCAGTAAATCTAAATGATGTCTAGTGTCGAGTTTTAAACGATAAGTCCCGACTGCTTCCACAGGAGCTTTCACTCTATTCCCCATGAAGGCGAACTTCTCATTTGGGCTTATAGTTTGGATTGTAAGGAATCCCCACATAATGTTAGAAACATGAGTCGTACATCTAGAATCAATCCATCATGTATTATGAGGAACTTTAGTTATGTTTGATTCAAAACATATAAGAGCATTAAGCTCACCTTTCTTTTTGAACAAGGACTTACGCTTTGGGCAATCCTTCTAGAAGTGTCCAGATTTTCCATAAAAATGACAATTATTTCTCTTTAATGCCTTCTTCTAGATTTGCACAGGACCGTCATTGATCTTTAATGGCCCTTTGCCTTTACCATGCTTTTTCACAAATCTTTTTCCAGCTCCTTAATTCCCTTGGTGGCTTACATAATGGACTGAGTGACTTCCTTGATTCTTAAGCCTCGTTTCTTCCTAAACTAACATATTGTGCAATTCATACACATTTCATGGTATTATAGCTCATTTGGGATGGGTCATACTCAAACGATGATGAGTTTAGAATAAATTGAACAAGAAAGTTCTCATTCACAGCCATTCCCAAGGTCTTAAGTCTTGCTGCAATGTTTGTCATCTCAATGACATATTCATGCATAGTACGCGAACCATCAAACTTCATGGTGGTCAGTGTACTCATTAATGTCCCAGCAAGAGACTTATCAACTGTTTGAGAGCACTTTCCTACTAACCCTATTAACTTTTTAGTATTATCGGTCTTAGGGAAAGTTGTCTTAATACTGTCTGCAATAATCATTCTCATGAACATTAAGCTGAGTCTATTAGATCTTTCCCAAGCTTTAAAATGGGTTTTCTCTTCATTGCTACTAGCATCAGTAATAGTAGCAGGATTCTCTTCCAATATAGCAAGATCCGGATCCAAAACACTGAGATGAAATTGGACTTGCTCATTCCAGTTAGAGAATTTAAGCCCATTAAAAATTCACATTGATGATACATGAGAGTTCAATGAGTTGGGAACAGGTATTGCATAATAAAACTTCACATAAGCATTTTGGGACATAAAACATAAGTCATACATATAATTTATTCAAATAACAATCAATGTATATTGATGTTCTCCTTTGGGTGATACACCAACACACAACATACAAACATGATGAAGCTAATAAAATTCTTAACATTATTTGGCAATTAAATATGATCCAATTAGTGGTATCTATTTCCTTTGGGTATATAAATAAAACTAATGATACACATAAATCGCCTACAATTATATTCATTAATTATAAAAACAACTAATCAACCTTTGGGCAATCCATAAAGGCCTTATAACAATGAATTTCAATTACCCATAAACCAATAATCATATAATTTAGCATCCATTATTTTATTAGTAATTGAAATAATCATTAATTTGGAATTAAATAACCTTATAGACTTGGCCACTTTGGTGACTAACAAATCTATCATACACTTAATTTCAACCAAATATATGGTCTGCATATACTTATTGCTATTAATAATTCATAGTCATTTTATTAATTTCATTCTAGGCCATAAAATAATATTCACATTTATTTGCCTTTTGCATTCATACACGTTCAAGCAAATATGTAGCATATACATATTTATTGCTACTGAAAATTTCAAAGCATTCACATCAATTTAATTCCAGGAAATAAACTTTAAATCCTTTAATGACATTCAACAATAATATTCAAAAAAAAATGAGCAAGTGGGATTGAGAATAGCAAAATGGGGTTTACAAATAGCAATTTCAGAAGGCTTTACCCCAAAAAAAATGTACATGCCGGCGAGCGCTTTTCAAAGAATTCATGCATAATGCATACGGTGGAAGAAGATTTTGCTTTTCATTCCATTCCAAAATATCACAAACAAAAAAGAAACACAATCTAAAATCTTTCTCCAAAGGTGAAACGTAATTGCCATTTTTTTATTATTATAATACATAATTGTCATCTTTGATCCCAATAAAAGGCACGAATTCGAAGTCCAACAAAGAAGTCATTCTTCGCTTTCTTTCTCAAAATTAGAATTCAACAATAATAAAATATTACCAATAAAACAATACATGCAGCAGAAAATAAAATCCCTAAATTTCATAATTAGGGTTCATAAAATTTGGAGAGAAAATATCATTAATGGAGAATCATATAATTTCATAACCTTACTCTGATAACACATGTAAAAATTTTAAGGGTTTCCTAGATTATCAATTATAGGAAACCAACAGGATCTTGAAACCTATGATTCTCACAAATAATACATAAACAAATAATGTGTATCTTTCTCCATAGTGAGGCTTCTCTCCGATGTACTTTGATTTCCTTGGAAGAGGAGAGAAACAATATTTCACTCCCTTGACTATTTTTTCTGTCTCTCTACGTTTGTGATGACTATAAATTAGAGAGAACACTTTTATGTCAGGGGGGGACCTTATTTCACGTTAGTGGATATTAATCCCCTTTTATATCCACTACTCCCATTAAGTAACAGTTAACTCTAAAAACTTCTCCTATTTAACCAATTACAGTTTAGTCCTTAATTATTAATTATTTATTTATTAGTCCCTACATAAGTCGCATGTCTCTCACATGAGACATTAATTCTAACATGGCCTACCAAGAGACAATTGTAGACTGCAATATTGTTACGTTTTGAATGGCGCCACCTAGGTGTTGACTGGCACTTCCTGTGCAGTCTTGAAACATAAAAAATATGCAAAGAAGGAGGCAAGTTGCATAGTAATGCAACATGGAACCGGGGTTATCACCTTTTATGGGTGGCATGGATTAGGGTAGCGTCACCCACTAAATGACAAATAACAAACAGGTGACATCATTTTAATTTTTGTATCCAAATCTAATGTGATAAAAATCACTCATAACAGATAAATAGTTTCTTGACTCACCCATATCAGTAATAACTTTTCCAAAATCACCCATAAAGCTCAAAATCCTTCCATTGACTATGCTAGTTTCACTTTATTTATGACTACGTCATGTTGTAGTTGTCTTTGATTGCTAGGGAAATGATATAAGTTGTTTTATCTTTAAAAAAATATTAATCCAAATATTTATGGTACATATTAATTGGAATAAAAATAATTACGACAATATTTATCTTTTTAACTAATAATTAAATTATTTATGCTACAAATTATCTTTTTTAATTAAAATTAATGACGATATAGAATATAAATTATTATTTTTAATTAAAATTGAATTAATTACTATATGTGAATTACCTTTTTTAAATAACAATCAAATTAATCATGATACTTTTTTTATACTATTAAAAAGGTAAAATAATATCATAATTAAATCAATTTCAGTTAAAAAAGTTAAAATGTATTGTAATTATTTTGATTTTAAAAGATAAATTTAAAAAATGGTAATTTTACAGAAAAAACTATCATCTCAAATATAAGTTTTTATTGTTAAGTTTTATTGAAAAAAGTAAGAAAACGGAAAACAAGTTTCGTTGTATTAATTTTTCCGTAAAAACAACATAAGGAAAATTTCCACTGTGTTGACAAAGATAAGACTAAGAATATACACAACATCAATAAGTGTTCATTCTATTAATTTTAGATTTAAATATGTTTTTATTAGTATAAGTTTAGCATTTTTTTATTTTTGATTTCTGTAATTTTGATTTCTGTAAGTTTATTTTTTAAATTTTAATCCTTATAAGTTTATATTTTTTTCAATTTTAATTCCTCTAAAATATTTTGGTCATTTTTAATCTTGCAAATTTGTGTTTTATCAATTGTGATCTTTGTAGGTATAACTTATGAAGATTATAAATGAAAAAATTAAAATCTTACAAGTATAAAAAAAAACACAAACTTAAGCTGAATCTAAGCTAACATGCAATGACAAAACTGATAGCTGAATTTAAGCTAACATGCAGTAGAATTGTTAAACCGTTTTTGGTTCCTAGCAAACCAAATCTCCCAAACAGCATTTAGGATAGCAGGGAGCACAACATCTTTCAGACTACCCCAATTCTTGCTCATCAGCTAGAACATGCAGAATAGAAATAACAGATTGAAAATTTATACAGCATTTAAGAGTTGTTTGAAGTCAATTCTAAATTCAAACATATAAGAAAATTAATAGTTTAACAAATCATAGTAATTAAGTAAGCAAAAGAAGTATCAGTAGTAGCTTATGTATGTAACGTATGAATGAACTCAATCCAAAGCCTTGTTCTGTTATCATAAGTAGTTTAGACTGTTGTTTACTCTTCTGAAGCATGTTTGGCCTCAATTTATCATTTGAGGACAAAACCAATTTCCCTCTCATTTCATGTTTTTTATAAACTATTTTATGCAAAATAAATTTCATGATAAAAAACTTTCCAACAAATCAGTCAAGTATTATATTCATTGAGTGTTACCAAACTTAGTGTGGCATCATTTTAAAATAAATTAATGATTTGTCCTCAAAACAGATTTGATACTAACGCACAATATTTCTTTTATGACAGGCTTTCTTTGATAGTCCAGAGCTCTTGTGGTTTATAACATCTTTAACCTTTTTTTTTTTATCTTCAAATATTACGTTTATGGAACCCAAATGAATGGCTATGCTGAACTGGATAGGCAGAAGTGACACATAAAAACCACATATCCTGGAATGCTTTGATGAATGGTTTGTAGTTTCATTTGTATATGTTCTGAGCTTTGAAATGTTTACACATTTCTCCTCAAGACCACTATTACCTTGTGCATACGTGAATCACTTTGTCTGTGGTAAGGAACTGACCAGTGTTAATAATTAATGTACAGTCAATGAATAAGCAAACAATATTAGCTAATAAGATTAATTTAATTTACTTTTATGTGTCTATCAAGTAAGTTACTGACCTCCTTTTCAAATGAGACAGCAATTAACTATTAATCAACTGTAAGCTAAATGGATTTTTTGTCTGTGTGTGTGCCTATGCTCAGCATGCGTATTAGGTGTGTACCAGATCACTCTTTCCAACCATAAGCCAAAATGTCAAAATCCAGATTAAATTAGTATAGTACTCTTTTTCTCTGTCTAATTCTGTTGTCGATGCTGTTTCATATAAGGACATTGATGGATATAGGTACGAGAGATATGTGCTATTTTGTTATTATCTTAAACTACCAAAAGATTTTGTTCCCAAAAATAAAGGTAAGCCTTACATGTTCTTCAAGTTTACTGTTATATTCTAGTGTTGCCCTTTGCAATTATACTGCATACTAAGTAACAAAAGTGAATTTTTTTTGCACTTGTCTTAAATTATTATTCTTGGGATGGTTTCAGTGAAAAATTATTGGTTGTTCTTATATTGCATATACATCACCCCTAAATACGATGGATATTTGGATCTTTTACGAATAGGAGATCGCTCTCTAAGTTTTAATGATTTTTTTAAGAATCACAATAGTAGAAAATCAAACAATATCTTGAAATCAATGATTTTCACAATTAATAGAAAACAATGTATATCTTTTCTCATAGTGAGATTTTTCGGCATCTTTAGTGTGCTCTACTTTAATTTCCTTGAGAGGAAGAAAATAGATTTTTACTTCCTTTAATTCTTCTTTCTATTCTCTCTTTTTCGTGATGACAGCTAGGGTTAAGATAATACTTTAGTATCAGGAAAAGGATATTGTTTCACATTAGTGGGTATTAACTATTTTATAATCATTACTCTCATCAAATAGTAGTTATTTGTCAAAACTGCTCCACTTAAGCTCACAATCCATTTACAATTTAGTCTATAACAATTAATTAATTAATTATTAGTTCTTAATAAGACACATGTCTCTCACATGAGACATTAAATCTTACATTCTTTCACTTGGCTTATGAGCCATTACCTAACATCATGAATTAATAATTAAATAAACCAAACTTACATAATGCTCATTGAAATGACTAAATCACTCCAAATATTGGGCACATCATAATCACAATTAAGAATAGTACTAATTTGAGTCATGGTGGTTATACATCACTTAATTGATATATTCTCTTCTATGTACGGCAAATTAAACTTCTCCTCAATATGAACCTAATTAGGAGCACATAATGGTCAAACATAATGTTTTTATTTAAGACGGTACATGTTTACATTACTCTAGTACAAATATGCATGCAAACATAGAGAATAGGTAACAAAAAACATATCGTAAATGAGCTTGAAGTGTCAATAGCACAATATAAAAGTAAATGTTATACTCAAAAACCATTATTAACCATAATGTCCATCTTTTTTACATGCTCAATAAATGTATTGGGTAGTGATTCCTTTGTCAAATGGCCAACTATCATAAGATTTATGCTAATATGTTCTATTAACACTTTATCTCTCAACTTTTTCTTTCACAACTTTAATTCCACATGATTAGCACATTTACAATACTTGTCATTCTTAGAGAAACATTGTTGGAGAGTTATATGTAAGAAAAAATATTGTTTATAACACACATAGCGGAATAAAAAAAGGAATCTATTTTGGGTTTAAAGTATACTATTGCAAAATTCAAATGAACACATACCTGGATATGAGCTACTAGAGTATAAAGTTCTTCAATATTGTAAAGACTCTATGTATATCTACACTGAAATCAATCTTTGTTATCAACTCTTTGATGAGTGGAACTCTAAAGAGCAAACTCTCTTTCTACTTTTTAGGTCTAAAACTAGGCTTTAACTTTTCTAGTTTTTGTCTGGTACACTTTTCTCTCAGGTAGATGTTTTCTATTTATAATGTTAAAGAGATATGAGTTTGGACCTTTTTTTTAGAAAAAATTATTTAAAATAATTTCATATTTCTTTATCTTTATAAAAACAAAAACTATCTCTTATCTTTTTTATTTTAAGAAGCTTCCTCGTATAAGGCTAAGATAATTCACAATTAATCATACGACTAATTATGATAACTAATCACACGATCTGATCCTGATATGTAACAATAGAATCTTATTCGTATTCTATAGACAACTCCCACATTTATAAAATAAAAATTTCTTTTTTATATTAATTATATTATTGGTGCTAGCAAAGAATATAAGAATATTTCACTAAAATATTTATTTGACTAAATTAAATTCTCTAATTTAATTATCAAATAAATTATTTTCTTTTACAAAGATTGAAACACTCGTTTGTGTGTGATCTCGTAGGTTCAATACTAAATCAGTAGTAAATTAATTATAATTAATATACTAATCAAGGTAGGCATCTAATAACACTCATTAAACGTTCGAATAACATGAAAAAACATTGTTTACCTTCAAGAACCAATACAAGAATAATATAATATTTTCTTCCATCATTTAAAGCTCAAGGTTAACTCTAGAATATAGTATTAAGCTAACGTATTTAATCAATGAATGACTTAAGAAACTATTTTCTTCTTTCATTCAATATTGTCCTGGCCAAGCTCTTAATTATCATAGAGCTCAAACTTATTACCAAGAGTTGATGGATTCCTTCTTGATTAATCATTAATTCTATAAGTATTTAATCATATTTAATATTCATTCAACCAGTGCCCTAAGTTATTAGGTGTCCAAAATTAAAACACAATAAATAACTTGTTAATTACTATGATAATCTCAAGCCGAAGGAAACTATTATATTTCTTCTTGAGAACTTCCTATTAACATATCAAAGTAATATTAATTGTTAGGAATTCTCAAGTGAGTCAGTTCAATGATGAAATCCACATGTACATCATTTGTATATGCAATTTAATAAATGAGATCTATTATCTTTATCCAATAAAGATCATTACATATATATTGATCTATTTAGATTATCGATATCCTATTCACAATAATCCTACGATCAAGAATAATTTAGGATAAATTTATAAAAGACTTGTTTCTCATTTTCATAATCTCTATTATGATAACAAATCTTTTATTTTAATTAAAGACCTTATCAAGTTAACTATTTTATCAAACATTATAAAAATGATAAAGAAATAACAATACTTTATTATCAGAATTAGAATTGATTACATGATGTATTCGATCTTAGGCATACACAGATACACTATTATTCTCAACATTATCACAATACATTTTCAACAGCTTAGCAATAATGTTGACAATTTCAAGCCCTGAAATAAAGTTTTGCAGCCAATTAGTCTGAATTGTAGCCTCGAAACATGCTATAAATTCAACTTCCATAATGGTAAAAAAATTCTATATGTAAGCATGTGATCATTTGTTCCCCGTAAGTATCTTAGAACATTTTTTGAAAATTTTGAAAGTTATATTCCCGAGTTTCTTTGATATCATTCTAACATTTCAGGTGCAAAGCTTACGTTTGGTTAAGTACAGACTTGAGAATACATAATACTTTCAACAACTAATGCATGTAACAAAATTTCATTTTGTTTTCGTTCCAAATCATTTTAGGACATTATGCGAAACTAAGCTTGTCTCCTTTCTAAATTGGAACAGATGATCCTAAGCACTTTTCCATCTTGAATCACTCTAGTATTTTATTGATATATGCTTTCTAAGACAAGCTCAACAGTCCATGGGATCCATTTCAACATATTTTTATTCTTATCACATAACTTGCCTCACTCATATCCTTTATTTCAAACTAACTTGAGAAAGACTCCTTAGTCTCATAAAGAAGATTGAGATCATTAGTTGCAAAAAAGATATCATCAACATACAGAATTAGAAATATAACTTTATTCCCCTGACCTTCAAATATACACACCATTCCATAGTGTTTTACTTAAATCCAAAGGAAACAATGGTATCATTTAACTTTAAATACCACTAGCAAAAAACTTGCTTAAGTTTGTATATTTATCTCTTTAGTTTGCACACCATGTGTTCCTTTCCTTCAACTCAGAACCCTATTGGTTGGTCCATATAAATATTCTCCTCTAAATCTCCATTAAGAAAGACAATTTTCACATCCATCTAATGTATCACCAAGTCATAATGGGCTACTAGTGTCAAGATAATTTTGAAGGAATATTTTTGTGGGACTATAATCAATGCCATCTTTTTTAGAGAAAACCCTTGGCAACAAGTCTAGTCTTGTAACGTTCAAGGTTGCCCTGGGTGTCACATTCAGTGTTAAAGACCCACTTACAACCAACTCTTTTGCAACCTTCTAGAAATTATACAAGGTCCCAAGCACTATTCTATTCCATGGATTTCAACTCTTCTTTCATGGTATCTAACCACTTCTCAAAATTATCAATACTTTCAGCTTGTAAAAACGAATCTGGATCATTATCATTTATGCTTAAGTTAGTTTCTAACTCGTATAGATATACCACATAGTCATTCGTAATAGTTAGCCCTTTTTTAGACCTCTATAATACTACTTCTTGTGGTTCTCCTATAATAGGTTCATTATGAATCATAGGCTCATTACTGTGTTGTTTTTCTTCATTATTGTTTGGAACAACATCTATAGGAACACTCAATTTACTACTACAGGCATAAGTTAAAGGGACTTGCTCTCTTACTTCTTTAGTTTTCACATTATATAGAACTATACTCCCACTCATTCGACCAATTTCAATGAACCTTGCATTTTCAATTTCAACAATCTCCATACTATGATTAACACATTAAAACATATACCTCTTTGATTTTTCTGGATATCCAATGAAATATCCATTAATTGTTCTTACATCTAGTTTCCTACTTGTGAATTATAAATCCTTATTTTTGCCTAGCAACCCCAACATACAGGTGCCTCATGCAAGGTGTCCTATTAGTCTATAGTTCAAAATGTGTCTTAAGAACTGCCTTAGTAGGAACCCTATTTAACAAATAAATGGCATATTTCAATATATGCATCCACAACGATACGAGTGAATTAAAATTACTCAACATACTCCTAACCATATCCATTAATGTTATGTTATGCCTTTTTGATACACCATTTGTTGCAATGTACTTGGTGTGACACCCTCTACCCCGATATACATATAAATAAATAAAACATATAAAAATACTGATAAACAAATTCACGTAGGTAAAAGGTTCGCATTCACTTCATTATTACCAAATAAAACTTATTAAAAACATATCCGGTTCAGAAAAAGACCATCAAAGTTTACAAAAGAAATTTTGTTAGATCAGTGAGATAAAATAAAATAAAATAACATCATGCAATTAAAATAAAAACTCATCCCCAATGTCACATCCTATCAGAGCATTGTGTCCCAACATCCTCTAGCACGAGGTTCTTTAAAGTTATCCAGCTAGTCATATGCTCCCACGATTACAAGGTTCGAGATCATCACAAGATCCAAACACAAATAGCACACATGGAGTAAGTTATCACATTTCTAAAAAAATACAAATAAACAAAGACGTAATCAATATAAATTATGAAAGTATTTATAACACAACTCAACTTAATACAATCCTCGTCACTTCACCACTTTATCATTTAAAATTCATTTTTCAATCACCAATCACATTACACATGAATCACACATTCGGGTCAAGACGTAATAACATTCATCAATTTCATAATAAACAATTAGCAAGTGTTATGCATCAATTATACTAAGACTCAAGACTATATGCAATGTGGTATCATGTTAGTGAAAAACCACCCTAGAGCGCTTAGGAGTATATAACAAGACACACCACACAATGGGTATGTCAAGTCACTCTTACTAAGTAAAATCATAAGGTGACCAGTCAGGGTCACTCTGTTTTGTGAGAATGCTCCAACCATATGGAATCAACATAGGCTTAAAGGAGCACTCAAACCGAGTGTCTTTACCCCCAAGGCCTAGACTCTGAAGAATCTGTTAGGGCCTCACCTTCTTGATTCAAGTCCAACCCCTAAAACAATTTTTGCACGTAGACACTACTCTTGAATTATACAATACTCATGACCTCACACTCATGTTTAACACATTACGCTACAATTTAACACTTTAGGTTTCTAACTAGGAATCCTACACTTTTCCTTTAACACTGTGCATAAACACTTTTCTCAAGGTAAACATCAATTGAGTTATTATATAATTCACAACTTACAACACAAGTATTGTCACATCAAGTGTTAACCACACACTTATTCACAACCAAATTTCATAATAAACAATTTTAACATATCACAATGTCACAATTCACCATCATGTGTTTACGTGTATCTCACAAATCAATGCATGTTCAACTTTGCACTTATACTCAATCCCAATAACAATGTTATGATCTCAAAGAATCATGTTATCTCATAATTCATCACATATTCAATTTATCACTTAAGCACAATTTTAATCACAATTTCATAAATGTAAAGAGTAACCTATTAGGTCTCTATTTATAACTAGGATACTCAGGATCTTTTATTTACTCTATTTTTAATTTATTTATTTATTTATTTTATAAAAATCAGTTTTATTTTATTTCCTATCAAATGAATAAATAAAATATCATTTTTATTTTCCTTCAAACCATTATTTTAGTAAAGCTATTTCTCCTTATTTATTTATTTATAAAAACTTATAATTTTTCTAAAACTCTATTTATTTTTAAATAAAAATATTTTTAATATATTTTACGAAAAATGGGATGTTACACTTGGAATTGTGTGTAGCACACACAAATACCAAATTTCAGATGGAGTTTAGCAAATGGACCTAGTTGTTGCCCTGTTTCATCATACCTTTCGTAATACTCAATCTCTACCAAACATGACAACTTTCACCTTTCTGCCTAATTGTCTTTCTACTTCATTCAAATAAATTTCCAAGGCATCCCAATGCTTGAGATTTCTCATGCAATACGTAGAAATAACCAAAATGTGATTAATCATCGATGAAGGTGATAAAGTTCATTTCCTTTCTAAAAGAATTAACATCAAAAGACCCACAAATGTCAATGCGCATAATTTCATGAAGCTGAGTGCTTCTTGTAGCCTCTTTCTTTGTGTGCTTTGTTCGTTTTCCTTTAATACAATTCACACAAATATTTAGATCAACAAAATCTAGATCTAGAAAGATTTCATTATGTATTAATCTTTTCGTTCTTTCTCTAAAAATTTGACCCTAAAATTTATGCCACAAGAAAGCATAGCGTTCTTTCACTAAACTAGGTTTAGTGCCAACATTAATACACAAAGTCAAAAGCATTTAAGCATACAAACCATCCAAATTAAAATAGTATCTAGTGACATCAAGTTTAAATAATGAAACTAAATTCCTATATAAACTAGGGTCATAAAAAGTTTCCAATAAATCTAAATGATGTCTAGTGTCAAGGATTAAACAATAAACCCTGACTACTTCCACTAGAGCTTCCATTCTATTCCTTGCATTTTTTAGAAACCTAAATTGTACATCCAAAGTCAATCCACCATGTGCTATGGGGAACTTCAATCAAAACATACATGAGCATTAAACCCACCTTTCTCAAACCAAGTCTTACATTTCCTTTGGGATTTGGACAAATACCTCATTAATCATTAACGACCCTTATCACATTTCTTCATAAATTTATTTCCAGTTTCTTGACTCCCTTGGTGTTGTACATAATGGACTGAGTAACTTCCTTGATACTTATGCCTTGTTTCCTCCTGAACCAACATATTGTGCAACTCATGCACATTCTATTTGTCTTTCATGCTATTATAACTCATTTGAAATGGAACATACTCAAACGATAGAGTTAATACAAGGAAGTTCTTATTCATAGTCATTCCCAAGGTCTTAAGTCTTGCTACAATATTTGTCATCTCAATGACGTGCTCATGTATAGTACGTGAACCATCAAACTTCATGATGGTCAACATACTCATTAATGTCCCAACAAGAGACTTATTAATTGTTTAGGAGTTCTCTCTCACTAATATAAATTCTTTAGCAATTTTAGTATTGGGGAGAGTTGTCTTAATGTTGTCTACGACAATCATTCTCACAGACATTAAGTTAAGCCTGTTACACCTTTCCCAAGCTTTATAATAAATTTTCTCTTCATTATTAGTAGACTTCTATTCCAATATAGCAAGATCAATATCCAAAACACGAATGTGAAGTTGGACTTACTCATTCTAGTTAGAGAAGTTAAGCCCATTAAATTAGCATAGATGATACAAGAGAATTCAGTAAATTAGGAACTATAAAATTTCACATGAGCATTTTGAGACATAAAGTGCATGCTACACATATAATATAAACAATATTCAATGCATATTGATGTTTTTCTTTGGGTGATACACCAACACACAACATACAACATCATGTTGAGAAAATTTTAACATTACTGGCAGTTAAATATGCACCAATTAGAATCACCTACCTTTGGGTACATAATAAAACTAATGATACACACAAATTTCCTACAATTATATTCATTAACTATAAGAACAATTAATCAACCTTTGGGTGATCCATAAATGCCTTATAATAATGAATTTCAATGTACCCATAAACCAACAATTATACATTTTAGCATCCATCATTATATGGGTAATTGAAAATTATCATTAATTTGAAATCAAATAAACTTAAAGATTTGGTCACTTTGGTGACTAACAAATCTATCATACACTTAATTATGAACAAACACACAACCTTCACATACTCATTGCTACCAACAATTTGTACCATCATGATTCACAATTCTCAACTGGCCACATACAATTCACATTATTTGCTTTATGCATTTGATCAAGCAATAAAAATTAAATTTCAAATCAATTAAGCCACTATACAAGTTTTCTTTCCCCAAAATAAATTTCGTTACCGACAGAGGCCTTAAAGGTTTAAAATTTTTTAGACTTTCAATTGAGAATTCACATATAGGACCTTGCAAAGAAATTTTACAAAAAGCTTTGACTTAATAGCTTTGTGACATGATGTAAAATTCTAAAAATTCACTTAAGTTTTTCAAATACATATTAAAAGCCAATTGAAATTGAATTGAAATCTTATAACAAATCAAGATACATATAAGGTTCTCGTACAATGCCTTTCATTTCAATTCTGATGGACTAGGAGTTGAACGATTACAAATCGCAAACCTGTCCTCACTTATAAAATCACAGATAATTTTAATGTGATTTCACGACATTGGTGTGATTCAATGATTAATGGGAGAAAAACAACAATTTTAAATATATCGATACACATTGGAAAAATAACATACATACTTACAGCGAAAACAAAATTAATAATTCCTACTTTTAAAGTTAGGGTTCATGCATTTTTGGGAGAAACATCTTTAATAGAAAATCATATAATTTTACAACACATGCTCTAATATCACATGTAAGTTTCAATTATTTTTTCTAAGGATCACAATAATAGAAAAAAAAATAGTATCTTGGGATCAATGATTCTCACAATTAATAGAAAACAATTAAAGTGTATCTTTCTTCATAATGAGACTTCTCAGAATTTTTATTGCACTTTACTTTGATTTCCTTAAAAGGAAGAAAACGAGTTTTTGCTTCCTTTGACACATTTTTCTATTCTCTCTTTCGCGATAGCCGCTGAGGTATAGATAATACTTTAATGTCAAGAAAGGAATCTTGTTTCACATCAGTGGTATTGACCCCATTGTAACCACTACTCTCATCAAATAATAGTTGTCTTTAGAAACTATATCATTTAAGCTCTCGATCTATTTACAATTTAATCTCTAACAATTATTTATTTATTTATTAATTCTTATTAAATCACATGTCTGATATTAAATCTTACATGCTCTTGACTCAGAAAGCACCATGACTATATTCACTATGCTATGAATTTTATCTTCAAGTAGTTTCTTGGTTAATTTTTTATAATGGTTAATTTGATACTATTATCTTAAAGACTTTTGGATTGTACTTCTCCATAATGTCACCTTTGACTTTAATTTGATACTTATTTTGTACTCTCTTTTTTCAAGAATTGGTGAGAAAGGCATTACTACCAAAACTGGCTTGGCTTCAATGACGACAATTTTCTAAAAACTATCATGGTTAGAGAATGATATTTTCAATGCAGTGGTCACTTGTCTTCCTCACTCTTTCACTCATCTAACTTTGAACCTGCTCGTGCTCTTATGCTGGTGGTGACCCTCATCGTTGCTCTTGTTTGCATGCCCTTGTCATTGTTGTTATATATTCTCGGTCTCATCGTTGCGTGGTCTCACCCTCGCCGTCGCTTCACTCAACCTCACTCATGTACTGATGCATTTTCCTTCACATTCCTATCTTCCTATTTTGCTATGTTAATGGAGATTTTTGTTTGTTTCTGCTACAAGGGTTTGGTTTGTGGAACTCGTGCTCATTTTAGGGTCCGTTTGGGGATCTCACAGTGTTTGTTTAGGATGCTCACTACAGGGTATGTTTAGGGTGCTCACAGGGTCTCATTTTGAGTGAGGTAATTCAGATTTAGATTCAGATTCAAATTTAGTGTCCTTTGCATGCTTAATGGCTAGCTAGATGGGTGTCTATTGTAATGTGTGTAGCATTGTGAAAAATGTAACTATGTTCTATTGTTTCTTTTATTGTTGTCTGTTTTGAGCTTTGAGGAGTCACTAACTTTGTTGTTATTAGAGAATCCAAGTTTCAAAATCTGTATGCTTGTTGACAAGAGAAGACACTGACTTTGTTCAAGAGTGTAGGTGCCATTAGGGAGAAAAAACATGGACTAGCCTTCCATCATGGTTCCAATGCTAAGGTCTCTAGCAGAAATTTTGTGAAAGAGAAGGAACATTTTGTCTAGTTTGCAGTCGATGGTGTGGTTAACAAAGTAGTGCTCATTAATCATCCATGCCACCTTTTTCTTTTCCTTGCTCACAACTTGTAAGTTCCTTTACACAAACTTCTAAGGTTATAGTGATTATAGCTGGTGAAGGATAATGCCTCAAGCACTAGAAAAACTTTCCATTTTCCAAGGGATATTGCAATATTTGCTCAAATTTTTCATGTGTCAAAGCTAATTGAAATTTTTTTAAAATTGAAATATCTCAAAGGAAAATCATGGTATTGGGTCAAGACGTCAAGTGTTGTGTATATGTCTTTCAAGTTGTTGGTAAGGTTCTTTAAGCTCTTCCTTTTAGGTAGCTCAACCTTAAGTTGTTAAGTCTTCTTTAGATCTAATCCCATGTTTCCTCTAAAATGTCTCACGAGTCTTTGGTCGACAATCCTGGAAATGAATGCCACATGTTATGATGATTTTATATTTTTACTTTTACCTTAGAGTTTAGAGTAGACACCTATATATGCAGAAAGTCCTAAATTGTAGAGTTAGAAATTTTGGTCAAATTGAATCCAAAATTAAGTGAATGATTTTGGTTATTAAAAAACTCTTTTGCAGAGGATAGTCAAGGTTTCCAAGGATCACTAATTTTTTTTTTGTCTTTTCCAATGAGTAACTAAGTCTCTTTAGTTAGACATTGATGTAATTTGGATTATTACTTGTGCAATCAACTATACTTGTGTTGTGGTGGATGTGAAGTTGTGAACAACACAAATCTTCAATCCAATCTCACTTTAATTAAGCCACTAATAGGGAGCCAGTTAAAGCAGTAATTCTACCTCACACATTACATACATATACGTTCTACTTGTATTATGAGTTATAGTCATTGGCAAGGCATCAAGGTCTTCATTGTTAATTCTTCTTAATTGGTCCATCTGTTATTATTGCTTGCTATTTGAGAAATACTTAAGTGCATTTTCAATGATCTTGTTAAATTTGTAAATGAATTGAATTTCAGTAAGTAACCAAATGCCATCATGGTTCATTTAATGGTACGTATTATCCAATAAATCAAAGGACTATTGGGCTTAATTCCACATATTTAGTGTTTTCATTTAGTGGTGCATCTGCAAAACTTAAGTTTCTAACCTCAAAAAATCAATGTTTTGCTTGGTGTTTGTTTTGACCTTCCAATTTCCCCAATGTGGATGGTTTTTTTTAACTGAATCTACCTACTTATCTCTTGCAAATTTAGTTCTATCCATCATTTCAACAGTCAGCATTTGAAGTCAATTATAGGATCAACATTGAAAACTTGGTATATGTAGTTACATTGAAAACTTGAGCTATAAACTTTATGATGCATGAATTCATTTTGAATCTTTTTTCCACTCTTTTGTTGACAAGTAAATTTGGCTAAGGGAACCGAAACACCCATTAAAGTGGTTATTCTTACTCAAGGTTCTTATGCTTCTCAATTTTCACACCACTTTTAGTTAAGTTAAGGTTTACAAATAGTGCTTCTCAATCTTCTATGCAATGCACTGAACTATGAACCTTACTCTAGTTTTCCTAAAGTAGTAAATTGGTAGTGATATTTTCCAACCAACTAATAGTGTAGAGTTATGAAAAGAATATTTGCACAAATTATGTACTACATACCTCGAAATGGAAGTTAGAGAGCAGAGATTTTTGGCATTTCCTTGTTATCTATCCTAGGAACGATGTTGTTGTAGGGTTCTGTTACTTGCATAAAAAGCTTGAAATTCACGTCAAAGTCCCAAATAACAAGTTAAGTTTGAACTTGTAACTCTTCTACTCTATTAATTCTCAGTATGGATACACATCAATCTTTTGTTCCTACAATATACATGCATGTTTCTTTTAACTAGGGCTGTGAAGGAATTGAAGAGATTCCATGGTAATCCCTCCCAGAGTAAACCACCTTTACTTGCACCTCACTAGATTGAAGTAAAGGTAAGTCATGTAATCAATGTTTTAATTTGATTGATAACATTTTGTAACTTTGTAATTATGAACTTTAACTATATTTCTAATTGAATTTATAGTCATTGAATCCGGAGGCTAAGTGTGACTATTATGTCATGCACTGGATAAGGACCACAATCATGTGGGGTTTGAAGAATGAATGGAACACGGTATACTAGTTTGGTTTAACAATTTTCAATTATTAAAATTTTAATTATAAAATGTCATTAGTTTGTGTTTAACAATATACTAGTTTGCTTTGACATTTTTAATTATTACACTTTTCATTATTTAATATGATTAACTTGTATTTATTATATGTTTAGTGGTTTAGTGATGGAACATCATTAGAATTAGAGAAGATTACAACAATTCACAAGGAATAAGCAAGATACTTTTTAAAATGTAAAAATAATGCATGGACCAATGTTTGACAATGCTTGATATTTTACATTATTTCCAACATATATACTGATATTAATTAATTAATTTGTAATTTGATTTGCACTCTCTAGATTTGTTTCCTGTACTTGTATAAGCAAGATACTTTTTAAATTGTAAAAATAATGCATGGACCAATGTTTGACAATGCTTGATATTTTACATCATTTCCAACATATATACTGATATTAATTAATTAATTTGTAATTTGATTTGCACTCTCTAGATTTGTTTCATGTACTTGTTTTTGTTTGGACTGCCTTGATATGTTTTCTATATTTGTTTTGGTATAGACAGCATGAATATATTGTTTGTTAAATTAAGTTGGACAGACACAAAAATAAACTAAATATTAAAAAAAATTATAAACTATGACGGTTCCTAAAAAACTGTCAAAATCGATGTAGAAGATGGTTTTTTTTTTACAATTTTATTAAAAATCGCCATTGATATTAATCTTTCTATAATAATCTTTCGACATAAAAGTTAAAAAGGCTTTTATTATAAAAAAGTAATCTATTTCATGACGGTTTTAAAATTATCGTGAAAAGCAATTCACATTTTACAATTATAAGTTCGATGTCGTAAAATTTCTTATCTGTAATAATGAGGATCGCTGAAACATTAAATATATATGTTCAAAAAGAGAATTATTCCATGCAAAATCTGTCGTGTAGATTTCATCGTTGCATGTCAAAATTCAGGGTATGTTTTTTTCTTTTCTTTTTCTACTGGCAACCACTTCAAAAAAACAGAAGGAAGAATGATACTTTGGTTAAATTATTGTTGAAGATGAATTCAACCAATGGATAAGATTCATGGTTGAAAAAATAAGGATTAATCACCGCCCCACTTTACTTGCTACCATACTGCGAAAAAAAGTCACTTCTTTTAACATCATTAATTTAAGATTACTGACAATGAATTATTAGCAGATGCCACATTATTCTTCATTTAACTCATGCTAACCATTAAGAAGCCATATGTTTTAGTTCCCGTCCCCACACTTCCTCTGGTCTACAATATTTTTTCCTAACTAGTGTACGTAGGCCAGTTTTTTGTTCTCATACCCGTAGAAACTCTTAAAAGGTAAAGACGTTACTATTGATTCTAGTAGAGAGATTTTCCCTCCAATTAATGGATAGTTGATTAGTTGTCTAAACTTTTCATTAGAGATTTTCATAGAGTACTAGAGAGTACCAAAGTCTACTTTTAGTGAATGAATTTCAAGTTTAGCCCAAATATATATAGCTGATTAATTGTTACTGGGAAAAATATGCAATATCAGTTCTTGTTGTGATAAATTAGTCACAACATTATTCTTTTTGTATAAATTGTTATTTACTTAAAGCTGGGTCAGGTTATTATGGTATCCTGCAGATAAAGTAATTAATAATAATACATATTTTAATTCAAAATTATTTTTGGGCAATCACCTGCACATGAAACCAGAATCTAACTATAAACTTATCACCAGTTAGATATCTTAATGATGCTAATTAATATGCAACCTTATAACAGAGTAATGATAACCACGTGCTCCTTCTCTCCAACAGTTAGATGAATTTTCGCATCAAACCTTCTCTTTAGATATAATACAAGTTAATAGTTTTTCACTTATTTTTTATCAATAAATATTAATAATAAATTGTTAGTATTTTATTAAAGAGAAAATCAATCCATAATATTTCTCTTCCTCCCTTCTCTTTTTATCACTAAATTTGTCTTATAATTCCTAATTTTGCACTGGTGCAAACCATACACACCACTTTTAACTTTTAAGTCATGCATTGTACTTTTTCCCATCTATGTTTCCAAAACCATTTTCATAAATGTTTCAATTCCTTTACACAAGTGTAGATGGATACTTCAATTCCTTGACAAAAAGTACTTCTAATTTACAGGGTAAAATTACATAAATGTTTCAAGTACACTTAATTAGTCAAAATCATGCATGCATTATGTTAAAGCATATATCGTGTTACACTCATGATGAATGAATCATTCATGATCTTCCAAGCTGATTGAGATATAGAGTAAGATAGAATCGGTTAATATGTGAAGAAAAATTAGATTATAAGAGAAATAGAAACAAACACCAACATCTCAAACGAATGTAAAACTTGAACTAAAACAACTATAACATCAATTTCTGTGTGACTGACTACCATCATCACAACAACCGCCATCACTATCTGTTTGAACATATGGCAACTACTATTCTAATCATATATATATATATATATATATATATATATATATATTGTTAAGGGTTCTCCGTACCTCTTCATACTCAACCCAACGTCATCATTGAATATTCTGATCTACTTCACAAGCACAAAAGATAAAAAGAAGTACAACCACAAAAAAAAAAAAAAATGTTCAGATTATATATGAACATAAACTATGAATGAGGGAAATTATAATTATCAAACTAGAAGTCAACCTCAAAGGTTCGACAAACGCAGAACCTTGATTTGCGGACATATCAGACTCTAGTGACCACTCGGATCTGAAATTAGGGTTTGACCCATATAGAGATTGCACCCCTTTTATGTCATCAATGTTCAAATCAGCCCTCTTATCTCTAGGCCTCAAACTTGGATACATAACAGCCTCTTTCACCGAACTATGAGACAACCCCAGCAAGTGTCCAATCTCATGTGTGGCCACCGACTCCAAGTCCACCGCCACCTCTGACGTGGTCGACCGGAAGTCCACCGCCCACGTCTCGGCTGCGTCGAGGTGGAGCCGGCCGATCTCCGGCGAGAAGGAGTGAGCCAACACTCCAAGCACCCCATCAAAGGGTTCACCATCGCCATGCTCCCCATTGTAAAACCCTATTTTTATGTCCGTGAGTTCAAAGTCACTCACCTCAACGAAACTAACCGGAATAACCGAAGCCCACCTTGTGAATGCACGTTGGAATGCCTCTCTTATCTCCTTCATGCTCAAACTATGGATCATGTTCTCACGGGAGAAGGCATAGGTTAGTGTCATTGGCATGGAACGTGACCAACGTGGTTTTCCCGGGAAAAACACAAAATTCTTCGTTAAGCGCGTTTTGTGAACGTGATTGTGATGATGGGGTGTTGTGTTTGTGTCTGGATCACCGCATCTTGGTGTGATCATTTGAGAAACCGTGTTGGAATCGAGCTTCCCGGTTACTTGGAGTCCAAGGTTTCGTTGGTATCTAAAGAGAGCCGATTCCAACACGGCATCAAATTCATCACTGAAACTAATGTTGTTGTTTTGTAAGTACCCAAAACGATGCAGGTATCGTTTGAATTGCGATATGCCGGTGATTTTGGTGCCTCTTCCAGCATTGTTAAGGCTATGGATGTTGCGGTTTGTGATGGCTATTTTGGTGGCTGATTGTGTTAGTGTGTGAGCTAGTGTTGGTGTTGTTGAAGCAATGTGTGAAGGTGATAAGAGGAGGAGAATGAAGAAGAGCGTGAAGGAGTATCTGACTGAAAGGAACATGGTGGTTGCTTAGAGGTTGTGGATTTTGGAGGGATATATAGATGAAAGCTTTGATGCAAAGCAATACATATAGAGTCAACTTTATCGAAGAAGGATTAATGAACTAATCATTATAACCATTTTGGAACATATATTGATTTGCATATGATTCATATATGGTTATAGGTACAAGGATAAGACTAATCTGAAATAAGGTAAATAATGGCCAGAATCTACGTGTTCATTGTCATGATTTTTATTAGTTGATAGCTTTTGCATGATTTTATCACCATGGAAGATATTGACGGTTAACTATATCAAAAAAAATGCATTCAACTTCATATAGTTTGAAATAAAATGAAAAGAAAAACCTGAAGTACAGATGTTGAATAAAGAAATGCATTCAATTTCATATACTTATGGATGATTTTATCATCATGGAAGGCTTTTGTACCAGCTTTTTTTCCACACGTGTAATTAAGTGGTTTTTCATGTTTTAATTTATAGAATTTCTCTTTTCTGACAAGCATAGATCCAGTCTTTGGAGATGTCTCAATTATTTTAATCAATGGCTTAAACATACTCCAAATTACTGTATCACTTATTTGAGACATGTATAGCAGACATTCGTTTAATATTTTTTCATAGCCATTTATAGGTTTGTGTGCTTTATTTTAAGTTTTGGAAAGGTAATTGATTTGTTTTTATACAATTTTGTATGGTTAAATAAATGCATATTATTTCAAATATAATATAGCCTTTAATTTCCTGAATACTACGGTCTGCACTAGCCCTTTTATTTCACTCTCGTGAAATGATTTTTTTTCTCCTTATTATACAGTTCACTTATTATAATAATTTTCTTATAACTTTTCCGATATTTTCTCTTTTGCATTAAACAATACCTCGTTGATAAATTTGTGTCACCTTTCGAAATCGCTTTATGTGTTATGAAGTAACTTAAAAAGCAAAGCAAATTCATTTGAATGGATGCAAGTAGGAGCGAACGACTGAGAACTAAGTTGTCCAATCTTGCAGGTAACTTGTTTCAAGATAAAGTGGCAATTCAGGTCTAACAGACACACTTGTCTAGAGTTACACTCCATCATTGTTGGTTGTTGGACTTGTCTTTCTCTCACATCTTTCTAACGTATTGTTTACTCAAAGTCCCAACCATATTAAATACATGACTTTTGCTAATCACTGCTCTCAAGAAACTAAAAATATATATATTTATTGTATAAAAGAGGAAATATTTATGATATAATTCACATGAGAATGTAAAAAAAAATTATAAATAATATAATTTTATATATCTTAATAAAAATATTTTTCTTTTTAATTTATAAATTAATATCTTAAAAATATTAACTAGCATTTATCTAAATATATAAGTATGAATAAATAAAATGGACAAACCTTACGAACTGCTTGTGTGTTTTATGGCTTTGAACAATGTGAAGAATAATCAACATTTAAATTAGGATTTAGAAAATTAATTCATATGCAAGCCCCCCTGAATATATCGAATTAATTAGAAAATTGATGCTCTATTCTCTCGCCTTCTCAGTAGACCAAAAAACTGTGAAACTGACAAGTTGACTAACGAATTGACATGTCACTTGTACAGGGTAACTAACACATCTGTTTGACTGATATTCGTGAGCGCAGCACAGTAGCATAAGGATAGCAAAAATATCCATATTTACATATATTTATATACCAAACTCAAAACGGATAAAAAAAAATAGATACCTAAATGGATATCTATGAATAATTTTAAAGCATATATTTGTTATTTGTTAATAAGCGGGGGGTAAATATCAAAATACCCGTCTCATGGTACTCGTTAAATATCTATTATAATTAAATTACTTAAATATTTTTATTTAAATAATTTTGATTGTTCGGTAAAAAAATAATTTTATCTGTGACATGAAAATATTGTACCATATTAACTTTTATTTAGACTTATGAGATTGAATTATTTTAATTTATTAACTTTTGTTTTAACTTGAGATTCAAACCGTTTAAATTTAAATTTACTTTCTAAAATGAAAAATCTTAATTTTGACATTTAAATTATTTTTTGAAGAAAATGTTAGAAAATAAAAATAATAATCAAGTTGTATTTTAAAATATTTTGAACTATTTTTTTAGTAAATATTCATGAGTATCTGCGGATAGTTGCATATATTAAAAAATTAGTAAGTGTTTGCTTAACAAGTATTCGCATAGAAACAATATGGGTAGCGAAAACTGTTGAAACTAAGGTTTTTTATGTTTAGGAAAAGTGTTTAGGAATATTGGAAACTTTGAATAGAAACTTGATAGGAAGGAGAATTCTTTATGGAGGAGAGAACTTTGCATTTTTGCTTGATACAAATGTGTAGGATTACATCTCTATTTATACTACTCTAAGGAGAACTCTAGACACACTAATTCTAGAGAGTTCTCAACTCTAGAGATCCAAAGAGTATTCTAGAGAATATTAAAACCATAAGAAATATCTAGACACTCCAAACACTACAAGAATTCTCTAGAAACATGACCCATAATTACTTAAGCCCAAAATAACTAAGTCCAAGGAACCAAATAATTAATTTAGGCCCAAATCAAGTTTATATTTCAACATCCCCCCTTAAACTTGATTTGTGACTCCAAGCATACTCCTTAGCTTCACGAAAGTTTCCAACTTGAGTGGCTTTGTGAAAATGTCGGCAGCTTGATCTTGAGACATCACATACTTCAACTTTACCTCCTTCTTCTCAATGCATTCTCTTATGAAGTGGTAACGGGTGTCGATGTGCTTACTTCTTTCATGAAAGACTGGATTCTTTGCCAAAGCGAGTGCTGATTTATTGTCAACACATATTTCCATAGGTTCTTCTTGTGGCATTTTTAACTCTTTCAACAAGTTCCTTAGCCAAATTGCATGACAAACGCATGATGTGGCAGCGACATACTCGACTTCACAAGTTGATAGTGTGACTATTGGTTGCTTCTTTGACATCCAAGTGAAAGCAGTATCTCCCATAAAGAATACAAAACCAGTAGTGCTCTTTCTATCATCCAAGTCTCCACTCCAATCGCTATCACTATAGCCAACAATGTCATAATTGTCAGAAGAGTAATAGTGCAAGCCAAAGTTTGTTGTACCTTTGATGTATTGAAGGATTCTCTTTGCCGCCTTGAAGTGAGTTGTGGTTGGAGCTTCCATGTAGCGACTTACTACTCCTACAGCGTAGAGAATATCCGGCCTTGTACATGTCAAGTAACGTAAACTTCCAACCAAACTTTTGTAAAGAGTTGGATCCACATTCTCTCCTTTTTCATGCTTGCTCAACTTGCTGCCACATTCCATCGGGGTGCCAACTGGATTGGCGTCATCCATCTTGAACTTCTTAACGACTTCTTTGGCATAGCCTTCTTGGGTGATGAAAATTCCTTTGTCTTCTTGTTTTACTTCGATGCCGAGATAATATGCCATGAGCCCCGTATCCGTCATCTCAAATTCATTTGACATATCTTTCTTGAACTCTTCGAACATGCTTGGATTGTTCCCTGTAAAGATCAAGTCATCTACATACAAACACACAATCAAAATATCTCCACTTTGCGCTTTGATATAGAGTGCATGCTCATATGGACACTTGATGAAGTTCTTGTCTTGAAAGTACTTGTCGATTCGAACATTCCAAGCTCTCGGTGCTTGCTTGAGACCGTACAACGCCTTCTTCAACTTCAAGATTTTTTCTTCTTGCCCTTTTACTTCATAGCCCAGTGGTTGCTCAATATAGACTTCTTCTTCGAGAAAACCATTCAAGAAGGCTGACTTCACATCCATTTGATAGATCTTCCATTTATTTTGGCCTGCCAAAGAAATGATCAGTCTAATAGTTTCAAGACGAGCAACAGGAGCAAATACCTCATCATAGTCAATTCCTTGTCTTTGACTATAGCCTTTAGCCACCAATCTTGCTTTGTATCTCTCCACATCTCCTTTAGCATTCTTCTTTGCCTTGTACACCCATCTTACTCCGATTGCTTTGTGTCCTCGTGGAAGTGTAGTAAGTTCCCACGTATCATTCTTCGTGATTGACTTGATTTCTTCGTCCATGGCGTCTTTCCACTTTATGTTTTCCGCTGCTTCTTGATAGCTTAGAGGCTCACAATCACCAAAAAGACAAAAGAGGTTAATGTCGTTTAGGTTTGTGGTTACCTCATAAATCTCTTCAATGCTCCTTAGTCGCGGTGCCCTCTCACTTGAACTTGTTTCATCCAGCCTTGGTGTCGGTGAGGCAGGTGGTGTAATATGTTCCTCTATGATTGGTTGTTCAATTTCATCATCTTCTTCAAAATAAGGAAGAAAATCATACTTATCTTCTTGAACACTCCAATCCCAACAATCTTCTTCGTCGAACTCCACGTCGCGACTTATGACGATCTTTCTACTATTTGGATTATAGAGCTTGTACCCCTTGGATCTTGAGTCGTAACCCACAAACACGTACTTCTCACTTTTATCATCGAGCTTTGTCCTCTTTTCGTTTGGAACATGGGTATAGGCAATGCTTCCAAACACTTTGAGGTGAGAGATCCCGGGCTTCCTTCCACTCCATGCTTCTTGTGGTGTCTTCTCATGCACGCTTCTTGTTGGAGAACGATTTGTTAGGTAAACTGCACATGCCACTGCTTCAGCCCAAAACTCCTTCGGCATCTTCTTGCTCTTGAGCATGCTTCGCACCATGTTAAGTATGGTCTGGTTCTTTCTCTCTGCTACTCCATTTTGTTGTGGCGATCTTGGCACTGTCAGTGGGCGACGGATTCCATGGTCTTCACAATATTTGTTGAACTTATTTGAAGTGAACTCTCCTCCTCGATCAGATCTCATGGCCTTGATGGAAAGACCACTTTCTTTCTCCACGAGGGCTTTAAACTTCTTAAAGTTTTCAAACACTTCTGATTTCTCCTTCAAGAAATAAACCCAGGTTTTTCTGGAATAATCATCAATAAAGAGGAGAAAGTACTTATTCTTACCAAATGAATTGGGTTTGATTGGTCCACAGACATCGGTGTGTATGAGCTCTAGTGGCTTTGTTGCTTTTGTTGTTGATTCCTTTGGAAAACTTTTACGAAATTGCTTCCCAATTAGACATCCTTCGCAAAGTTGGTCTGGGTGGTTGATGCTAGGCAAGCCTCTCACCATCTCCTTCTTCGCTAAACGTTCTAGACCGTCGAAGTTGAGGTGCCCGAACCGTAGATGCCATAGCCATGAAGAGTCGGTATAGCAAGCCTTGAGACACTTTGCCACATCATTTTGAATGTTCAAGAGGAACATTCTATTCTTTGACATAGGCACCTTAGCAATCAAGTTATGTCTACAATCTCTTAAGAAAAGACTATGTTCTTTCAAATGGATGTCATAGCCTTTCTCTAATAATTGTCCCAAGCTCAAAATATTATTCTTCATGTTAGGCACATAGTAGACATTGGATATGAATTGATGACTCCCATTCTTCAAACGTATGAGAATTTTACCTTTGCCTTTGACTGGTATCTTTGAGTCGTCTCCAAATGAGACATCTCCAGTTGCCGCTTCATTGATCTCCACGAACACGCTTTTATCGCCGCACATGTGGTTGCTTGCGCCGGTGTCGAGGTACCACTTGTTTCTTTTCTCTTCAAATTTGTTTTGGCACGCGAGTAGCAAAGTTTCTTCTTCTCCGCCTTTTTCTTCTACAAAGTTAGCTTTCTCTTCAACCTTCTTCGAGAATCTACACTCGGATGCATAGTGACCAATCTTGTTGCAATTGAAGCACTTGATTTGTGATTTGTCATACCTCGACCATGAATTTCCTCTTCCACGATCTCTTGTTACTTGTGGATTCCAACTTCTTTCTCCATTGTTGAATTTGTTGGAGTGGTTGTTGTAACCACCTCTTCCTTCTCCTCCATGTCCTCGTCCACGTCCACGATCTTGGCCACGACCTCGTCCTCTTTGGCTCTTGTAATTTGCATAGTTTGCTTCCTTTACGCTGAACTGTAGTAGTTGCTCCGTAGCCTCCTTTTGTTTAATTTTTCTCTTTTGTTTTTCTTCGTATGCTTGTAAGGAACCCATGAGTTGCTCAATAGTCATGGTCTTTAAATCCTTGTTTTCTTCAATGTTGGTAACAATGAAGTCAAAACTTGAATTTAAAGTTCGAAGTATTTTTTCCATGACCTTCACCTCATCAACATCTTCACCATTTCTTTTAAGTTGATTGACTACGGCCAATACTCGAGAAAAATAATCAGAAATTGACTCGGACTCCTCCATAAACAAACGCTCAAAGTCACCTCTAAGAGTTTGAAGACGAATCTTTTTTACCTGCTCAACTCCTTTGTTGCAAGTTTGAAACTTATCCCATGCTTCTTTGGCCGTCGTTGCGATGGATATCTTCTCAAATGTATCTTCATCCACCGATTGATAAATGAGAAAGAGAGCTTTCTTGTCTCTCTTTCTTGACTCCTTCAACGTCTCCTTTACACCTTGGCTTAGCGAGGCTTCATCTTGCTCCTCGAAGCCATTCTCTACGATATCCCACACATCTTGAGCTCCTAGTAGCGCCTTCATCTTGATACTCCAATTATCATAGTTGTTCTTTGTGAGCATCGGCATTTGGAAAGGAAAACCTCCATTCGCCATCTTTTGAGGATCTTGAAGCTCTGATACCACTTTGTTGGAACTAAGGCTTTTTATGTTTAGGAAAAGTGTTTAGGAATATTGGAGACTTTGAATAGAAACTTGATAGGAAGGAGAATTCTTTATGGAGGAGAGAACTTTGTATTTTTGCTTGATACAAATGTGTAGGATTACATCTCTATTTATACTACTCTAAGGAGAACTCTAGACACACTAATTCTAGAGAGTTCTCAACTCTAGAGATCCAAAGAGTATTCTAGAGAATATTAAAACCATAAGAAATATCTAGACACTCCAAACACTACAAGAATTCTCTAGAAACATGACCCATAATTACTTAAGTCCAAAATAACTAAGTCCAAGGAACCAAATAATTAATTTAGGCCCAAATCAAGTTTATATTTCAACAAAAACAAACATTATGGATTACTCAATTTGAAACTATACAAGGGCAGTGTGATACGATGGTGAATTTGAGGCAACATGGAGGTTTGTGGGTTATCGTCATGCGACGCGGTCGATGGTGTGTCTAGTGCGGTGTGGAGATGGTGTTTGGTGGTTGTGATGGTGTTTGGATTTGATGGTGTTGTTAGGTGGAGGCGGTTGTTAGGTGCACTGGTTATAGAGGTTTGGGGGAGAGGCGATTAGGGTTTGCTTGGGAGAAGAACAGTAAGAAGGGAGTATTAAGAAGGCTAAAATATTTCTTGGTCCTTGTAAATTAGCACTTTTTCATTCTTGGTCCTTCTAAGTTCATTTTTTTAATGTTAGTCTTTATAAGTTGGCATTTTTTTCAATTTTTATTTCTGTAAGATATCTTGCTCATTTTTAGTCTTTGTAAGGTTGTGTTTATTCAAATTTGGTCCTTGCAAGATTCTAATTTTCTCACTTATAGTCTCCATAAGTTCACGCTTACAGGACCAAAATTGGAAGGAAAAAAAACAAATTTTATAGGAACTAAAAATAAGCAAAATATCTAATAGGGATCGAAATTGAAAATACACAAACTTAAAAAGACTAAAATTAGAAAAATGAACATAAAGAGACCAAAAATGAAAAACCACTATTTTACTGGAAAAAAACAAACATATTTAAGCCTATTAAGAATTTTGGGAGTACACCTAGCAAAAAATGGGTGCATTACGTAATTTCCTATATTCTAATTCAATGTCATATCGCTCCCTTTCATTGTTGGGCCTCTCTTATAATTAGATATTTGCCTTGGTTTATCCAATGAAAGCTTATCTTAACAATTTCAAGTGTCAACTTCCCAAATTCTCATGAGCATTAGTGTATAATGATTCAATAGTTGATTCACTTTCTTAGACAACACATTCAGCTGTTAAAATTAAAGCACAAAAGAAAGATCTATCCCTTCATATGTGCATCGGGGCATGATTAGCTGCTATTGTTTCTCTTCTTTTATGAGGAACTTCTAGCACGACTACAAAACACACTATATTGAACTACAAAATACTTTTCATCAGAGGACAATATATAGGGTGTGTTTAAGGTTTTGCGTTAGGGATGTCTCAACTTGATTTTAGCATGAGTCAAATATGATTTTTCCATTGATCATGATGTTTGACATTTTGTTGAAAACATGATTTTAAGCATTAAATCTCAAGCAATTGCATAACACTGACTTGAATAAAGTTATTTGTTTTATGTATATTCTTAGTGTACGTTAATATTAGTAGCTAGTTTTTTTATGTTAGTTTGATAATTATACGGTGAGAATTTAATTTTAATTGTAAGTCTAAACAACATTGTGTGTCTAAATTAATTTTCTAATATCTATTATTCAAATCAAATTATATTACTAAAAACTCACTCATCGGTTTTATGAATCCAAATAGACATATGGTATTTTTTTTCTTCACAAGTTAAATGCTAACAGAAATGCTTCTAACGCATAAACTTTGGTAAAATTAGTTGAAAAATTAATTATGAATTAAAAAATTAACTGGTAGCTGAAGTTATAAGTTAAAAAGTTAACTTATTAAATTATAAATATTTGATAAAATTAGTTGTTAAAGTAATTAAAAAATATAAAATAACATAAAAATAATAAAATCATGATTCATTTAAAAAAGATAATAACAAAATTTAATAAATGTATTAAATATAAAAATGAAAGAAAATATAAAAAATTAAAAATTAACATTTTAAAAAATATTACATCAAGTGTTTTAAAAAATATTAAAAATTACTAAAAAAATACTTTAAAAAATTATTTATCAAACAATCAAATCATTTTTCTAATTAATAAAAAAAAATTAAAAACTAACTTAAATATCTTCTGGAACAAAACTTTTATTAAAAAAACTAGAGATAATGACCACTGAACTTGAGAAAAGAAAAATATAGATCAAAATAAGATGATTACATTTACATTTCTATAAAAGTTTATCTTCTTTTAATTGTCTACAATTAGCATAATTCAAATGGATTGAATGACTACATTGATCAACAATTTCAAATCATTCAAAAGGGCATTGTTAGTGTAGGTACGTCGACAAAAGATTTCACAGGTCTACATTGTGCATAGAAAAAATGTGCATGGATATATAATTGATGTCAACACAATTCAGAGCGTGATATTGTACATAGAAAAAAAATTGGTACAACTCAATCTGACGATGAAAAGATATGCGGTGAGATCATGCCGCACCCACAACCTAGGAAGCAACGTTAACATCCAACTCTTAATTATAGATGTTTAGGTTTGAACCACGAGTTGAATTTTTTTTTTAAGCGAGTAGTTCACGTTTTATGTATATTTATGTAGTATTCATGGTTTTTTTTCTTTATGGACAATTTAAATTATTTACTTTACTCTTATTCATTCTAGAATAGCCAAATCCTATGGTAAATTAGCTCTCTTTAAAAAAAATAAAAAATAATGTAATTAGGTGAACAAATATTTATAATCTCATAAATCTAAAACCTTTCACACTCTAAATATCAATTTATTAATAACTAATTATTGATATAAAATATCCAGTAACTTTCTTTTAATAGAGACTCTTTTATTTAATTATATTATTTTCATTTATAAAACTCGATATTTTATTTAAAAGATCTGAAATTAATTTCAGTTAAACCAGTGTAATTTTAGTAAGAGGATAAAGACACATTTATATGGTGAGTTTCTTTTCAAAATAGGTAAAAAAAAATGATGTATTTACCTCTTATTTAGTTTACTTATTAATTAGCATATTATAATTTAGAAAAATTTATTTATTTATCAACTTAAAAAGTTATAAATGAAATTCAACACTACTTAAAAAGTTATTAATTATCTGTTGTTGCATCAAATTTTCGGGTAGCAAATTGTAGTTTTTTTTAAAAAGTGGGCAGCACTATTGTATATAACCCATTGCATTACCATTGTTATCATTTCCATCCACGAAGGTAAGAAAATATTGATCTGATTCAAAAAACCGTAACAAAACACAATTCTTAATTAACACCATAAACATTCAAATCATTTGTGAAGGGGGAGATACCAAAAGTGGGTTCTGGGGACCCTTTATTTATCTGTAATAGTGTGAAATTTTGACTATACCCTAGCAATCAAATACTAAAAAAAGTGGCATTGATATCTATGAAGTAGATATTTAATTTCTCCAAATGTTGAGGCAGAATGGTTAATTTCTCGTATAATTGAAAGGGACAACAATAAAAGTTGGGACAAAAATTGATCAGGGTCTGGAAGAGGGAGCTAGCCAGGTGTAGATGTGTCAGATGCACCACTAAGAATATGAGAAATTTTCTTCAGAGCCTGAATTCCTTCATAAATTTAGCTAGACAAGGAGAACTCTCCCCTCCAAAAGGACCCATATCAACTCAGCTTGATGTAACGTCTTATGGTTTGTCTCAAATTCTTGCCACTTTCTAGAGTAGCTGTGGTGCATCATTTTTATCTCTTTCTTCTGGTTAGGAACAATGATAAATTGATTGAGGAAATCTGGCTGATGTCAACTATAAACTTCTTTTTTTTATTCCCACCAGCGTTTTTAATTTTCTTCTTCGGTTTCTTTTGCTTTCAAAGCATTATTTTACAAATTTTATTGGAAGAGAGACAACAGTTATTTAATTAGGTCATTTTTTCATTTTTAAAAAAATAGCTTCTAATTATTAGCTAGTTAGACAATATCTTGGACTTACAGACGTGTTTGGTTTTGTAACACTCTGTTTTTCGAAAAATTAATAAGAAAAGTTTTATTTAAAAATATTGTGAGTTTTAAAAAAATAATGGTATTTTTTATTTAAGTGAACGATGGAAAATAATTTTTATTAATTAAAATAATGGATTTGAGATGAATAAAATAAATATATGTTTAAAAAAATTAAAAAGAGTGTTTTAGAAAATAAAAAATATATTTTATTTATTTATTTAATAGGGAGTAAATAAAGCTCTCTTTTTATGAAATAATAAAATAAAGAAAAATAGAATAAATAGTAGACTCGGAACTCTAGTTATAAATAGAGATATATTATGTCAATTTTTATAATTACAATACGTTTCTACACTCCTTCTTCCTCCCAATTTCGTTCTCCATTTTTTCCTCTCCCAAAATCCTCTCTTTTCTCGTATACACCCAAACTTATTCCAGTAAAACTACAATCTCAGACTCGTTAACAGTTGGCTTGTCCTAAACTTTAGCATCACCTTCAGAACACATTTTCAAACATTCTCATCGTTGGGATTTACAAAATAATGTTTGTGGAGAGAGATATGTCACTAGTAGAGACAATGAATTTGAGGTTTCAATCCATTCACTACTACAAAAGCATGAAGCTAAGTTGGTTCTTCGAACCATTCTATGACGATTTTTAACCGTCTTAAATGACGGTGTCGTAAACAGACAATTACATAATTAAATTCCTAGTTTTCACAAAATATAACAAATCACACTGCCAATACAGCTTAAACACACATAATTGGGTTGGGGTGGACATCAAAAGCAAAAAAATTGAGTTGGGTGTGTTTTCCCCTACAAAGAAAAATAGCAATGTTAAAAAATTAGAACAATGCATTTAATTTGAGCAACCAAACAAGAATAAAATAGTGAAGATAAAAACTAGTTGTGAAGCTTCTGGCGGTTTGAATTGTGAGTCCAAAGAATGTTCTTGTTTAGCCTTGGAAAAACTGGAATCAGCAACAAGCTTTGCATTGTTATGCTAAGTTAATTCAGCCACTGCCTTCATTCATGTGATTATCAATGTTTACTTCTGCTGCACTCACTTCCTGACCTTCTGGTTTGTGATTCTTAACATCAAGAAAAATTAAATTCTTGATTCCAATCAGCATCCCTATAATTTAAGTGTGAAATAACTACTATATTTCATTCATTTCCATAAATTATCAGGAAACTCATCTCTCTCTATTCCTTTTAATACATGTTAAAATCAAAAGGTAAAGATTAAACCAGCCTATAAGATTTAAAAGATAAATTCACTAGAAATTGCCCTTACCTTTCGTTAAGTTATCATGTATTAGTCATGAGAGTGAACACTAGAAATTTCAACCTTGTATGACTAAATGGGATGTTGCCACTAGCAAAAACATGAATCCAAAAGGCAAGCAGTGTTATAGTACAAAATTTGTACACCGAAACAAAACACATGCAATTATAATTCAACCAGTCAATTATTTCCTATTCAAGGCTTGGAAGACATCAGACAGGGGATAGCCAGTCACAATCGCTCACAAGGGAAGGGACCAGGATCTAACCAATTGAAGTGTCAAAAGGAATTGCCAATTATCATCAGCTTGTGTGACAAACAACAAAGAAATAAATGACAATATCAACATCGTTAAGACATTTACACAGAATTAAAAAAAGAGAAGAACAATAGTGAAGACAATAAAGATTTTGATTATATTGAAAACAACATCATAATGACAATGATAATGATAATAATAATCCCACTATAATTGTATAACATCTAATTTGTTTTTGCATATCCCCAAACAGCAGAGAGCATGAACCAATGCAAAAGTGTACCATTTTCATGTCTTTGATATCCCATTTATAGAAGTAAACTAAGCAGCAGCGGACTACTTTGAGTCCAACCACCGCAAATTGAATTCCCCCTAGCACCAACACCATGTACAGGTAACACAACAACAACCCAAAAAATAAAAACCCTAACAAATATGGGCTAAATGGACATGTCTGTGACCAAACTCACCTCACCCTCTCAAATTCCCTTCCAGCGAGAGCTAGGAACCGGCACGGTCGACGAAAATGAAAGCTGCAGAAACCCTAACTGATCAAAAGTTGGGGAAAACAGAAGCCCTGGCGACAAAAGAGGGTAGGATGCCAGTTGCGAATTGAGACACCCATATGGCACAGGCAAAGACGACAGTTGAAACGACGATGGTGCTTACGACGAAACCATCGCTTGCTGCTGCTATTGTTCTTGTTGAGGCTGAACCTGAGGCGGTGGAGGTAAGGGAGAAAAACCTAAAAAGTGCTTGGCGTTTGAATCGATGAAAGTCTACAGATCACGCATGTAGGTGGAGATGGGTGACTCACTAGGCGCGTGGACGGTGGGGAACGACGGCAGAGGAGATAACGGCATGGGGGTCTGGAAAAGACGGAGAAGCTGTTGAAGGTAACAACGGCAGAGGAAGCTTGAGATGTTAACTTTGTGGTCCTTGTGCGGCCGTCATCTATTGGCCAAGGCAAGAGTCAAAGGAAGGTTAGGGATTTCAGAGTATATACACACGAGTGGCAATTATGTAATTAGGGGAATAAAAACAACGACGTTTTTACATATAAACCTGTCGTTGCTTAAGTTCCCCCTAGTACATTCTAAGGCGGTTCCGCAAAACCGTCTTAGAATGTGTATCATAAAATAAAAATTATTCTTCTTAATTACAAAATTGTCACCGCGTGACATTCTAAGGCGGTTATGTATAACCGTCTTAGAATGCGCGTCATAAAAAAGTAATTTTTTAGTAGTGATTCTCTTTCTCTTTAACGCTTGAAAACCCTAGCAGAGCAACTAGAGGAAGAGCTTGAAGAATCTTAAGGAATCGCTATAGATGCCACTATCGTTGTCGGACTACACATGTGAACCCTTTTAGAAGTAAGGGATGAATTTATTTCAATTAGGATTAGAGTGAACATGTGCAGGGATTCTTAGAGGATCAAATTGGGGTTAATTTTGGAATGTTTATGCATTTTAATTTTTCCTATACAATGATAACTATGAATTGATCATGTTTAATGGGTCAATTGATGCCCTGATGCGAATTGGATGGTTTAATCGAGTGTTTGACTTTGAATAATAGAAACCTAGAAATTTGGGAATTCTTGATTCTTACATGTTTTCTCAGAATTGATTTAGGGGTTTTGTTCCCATGATGTGATCACATGTTATGTGTTATTCATTTTGAATTTGGGTGTGTTTTGAGGTCTAAATTATGCCTCTTTTGCATCATGAAATGGAGGTTTTTTCGCGAAGCACAACCATGCTTGATGAGAGCAAGCTCGTGCTTAGTGAAAATCAGTTGTTTTCAGCTCGTGCTATTTTCTTGACAAAGTGAGTTAACTTGTATCCTAAAAATGACAAACAAAATAATTAAGTTAAGTTTTATGTTCTTCATGAAAGTTGTAGCCCTGGATGTTAGCTAACAAATGTCATTGGTTTCATCCAAATTGGAGTTGTATAGCCTCCTAGAGAGTCAAATTGGAGTTGTATAGCCTCCTAGAAAGTCAAATTGTTGAGCAAAGGTCGAGTTGTCATGATTAAACAATAATCCAATGTTTACCTTAGGTTTAGACATAGTTAATGGTCAAACAGGTTTCTATTATCAACATAAGAGTTGTAGAAAATTATCCTAGCTTTCAAACAAGACAAGTATGGACTTAGGATTAGTACATCTCCTGTACTGTGAAGTGTAAAGTAATGGCATTGAGTTGTGAGCTATGAACTATACAATTACTTAATTGTAAGATCCTTTAACATGTTGTTTTGGGATTGTAAAATTGTGATTGAGATTGAGTATAAGTGACAAGTTGAGCATGTGTTAATTTGTGAGATACACGTAAACATGTGATGATGGATTATGACGTTGTGGGATGTTAAATTGTGAACATGGGATATGGTTGTGAATAAGTGTTTAGTTAATACTTGATGTGATATTACTTGTGTTATGAATCGTGAATTATACAATAACCCGATTGGTGTTTATCTTGAGAAAATTATTTATGTGTGAGGTGTTAAAAGAAAAGTGTTGGGTTCCAAGTTAGGAACCTGAGGTGTTAAATTATAGTGTAATGTGTTAAACGTGTTTGGAAACAAGTGTGAAGTCATGGGTATTGTATAATTCATGAGCAGTGACTACGTACAAAAGTTGTTTTAGGGCTTGGACCTGAATCAAGAAGGTGAGGCCCTAACGGATTCTTCAGAGTCTAAGCCTTGAAGGTAAATACACTTAGTTTGAGTTCTTTTTTAAGTCTATGTTGATCCCGATATGGTTGGAGTATTCTCATAAAACATAGTGACCCTAACTGGTCAGCTTATGATTTCACTTAGTAAGAGGGACCTGACATACCCATTGTATAGCATGTCTTGTTATGTACTCTTAGGCGTCTTGGTGTTGTTTTTCACTGACATGACGCCACATTATATATAGGCTTGAGTCTTAGTATAATTGTTGTATAACGCCTGTGAATTGTTTATTATGAAATCGGTGAGTGTTGTTAGGTCTTGAGTCGAGTGTGTGATTCATGCGTAATGTAATTGGTGATTGAAAAGTGAATTTTAAATGATAAAGTGGTGAAATGACATGGATTGTATTATGTTGAGCTATGTGATAAATATTTCTATAATGTATTTTGTTTATGTTTTTGTTTATCCATGTTTTATTTAAAAATATGATAACTCACTCCCTATGTGTTGCTTATGTTTAGATCTTGTGATAATCTCAAACCTTGTGTTAGTGAAAGCAAATGACAAGATGGATGACTTTAAAGAATCTTGTGCTAGAGGATGCTGGAACACCATGCTTTGATATGATGTGTTTCTGTTTCAATTACATGATGTTCTGAATGTTATTTTATTTTATTTTACTGCTTAAATTGAGTTCTTTTGTAAACTTGGATTGTCTTGTTTTGAGCGGGAGATGTTTTTAATAAATTTTATTTGATAATAATGAAATGAATGTGATCTTTTTACTCACGCGGATTTGTTTATGTGATTTGAATGAAATTGATTTAATTAAATTTTATATTTTTATATATTTTTCTTATTTATATGTATGTTAGAATAGAGAGTAGAGAGTATTAGAAGTTTGTTGAAATGAGTATGAAATGGGGAGAAGGAAACTTACACTCTGTTTGTTTCGGACCAAAGCAAAAAACCGAAAGTACAAATACGGAAGATAAAGGAAGAAAGAAATCATTTTGGTCGTTCAGTAGTGATGAAATGAACATTGAAAGTGAGAAGAGTCCCATTTTTAATCAAATCGAATACGTGCATGTCATATTTGAATATGCAATCCGAGAATTGAATATGGCATTCCGATGTTCATAAAGACCGAATTTGTGCGTAGGAAAATAGATTTTTTATACATACATACATACATAACTTTTTATTTAAACTACTTTTTTATCAGCCAAATAAAAACTGCAAATGATATGAATTTGATATACTTTAAGATTATAGTTTGCTTTTTGGTTTAAATTTAGGTTTATTTTTTGTTATATTTTTTACTGTTGTTTGAATTCTACCTAAGAATGTGTTAATTTTAAATTAAAATAAAAACTCACTTATTCCAATTAACCTCGCGGTCTGCGCTAATTATATGTGCTGGACTTTAGGCTGTTTGTAATCTTTTTTACTACAAACACCCCCCCTACCCCCATTGATTAATAAATATGTCTGGATTAAAAATTTAAAACTTAAGTTTAACTGAATTTTTTATTTTGCAAATTAAGGTTGAAAATCTTGATAGTACTTTCAATTGAAACCTGATTTCAAGCGGTGCCCAAATGAACTTTTAAGAGAAACTAAACACATTATCAAACTGAGTTAAGTAATTAGACAAATAATGTAAGTTGAAAAAAGTAAAATGGTAATCTAAGCTTGAGTTTTATAAGTTATGTTTGGAAAAATTAGTTGAAAGTTAACTAATAGTTAGAAGTGAAAGATGAAAAATTAGTTGAAAGTTAACTAATAGTTAGAAGTTAAAAAATCAACTTATTAAAGTATAAGTTTTTGGTAAAACTAGATATTCAAGTAATTGAAAAATGTAAAATAATAGAAAAGTAATAAATCATGATTTATTTAAAAGGAATAATTAAAAAATGAATAGATATATTAAAAATAAAAATAAAAAACATAAAAAGTTAAAAGTTAGTGTTTTAAAAAATATTATTTTAAATAATATTTCAAAAAACACTAAAAACTACTAAAAAGATTTATTTATTAAACAATCAAACAAACTTTTAAACTAATAAAAAAATAAAAATTAATTAAAATATCTTAATACTATTTATAATATGAATGTGGGTATCTAATGTTTATCAACAAGGAAATCACTATCCAATTTGTACCGCTGGATCAATGAACGGATTAGATTCAACTAAACTTTAGAGATTAATCTTAAACATTCTAAGATGAACATATAGATTTATTTATTTTTGGCATTTAACTGTATGTGCCACTAGCCACATGAGCTACGCTACAAGGACTTGTACTCAACCTATATATTTCATGGCTTATATTTTCGGTGCAGTATAGATCAAAGTACATGTCAAGGAAAGGAGTAACAACGTGTAACGAACGAGAGTTGTGAACATGTGCCTCAGATCGATGATGGGATTGAATAAGTTCACATTTGGATCAGGAATTTAGTTGAAGACAAACAAGGTAAAATAGTGACAGATGCTATAGGAACCTTGAAATGTCTTAGGTTAGACATAGAGATCTTCATGGAGACGCACTATTTTGGCGTGAATTTGCTTAATAGGGTCACTGGGTCAGGGTTAGGGTCCACCTTTGTAGGCGAAAAGATTATGAGAACCACGTTAAAAAGCCCAATCACAAGCTCCGACCTTGTTCATGAGGGACCCAATCCTCTAGTAGCTTCATTATATATATATATATATATATATAATGCATATCCTATTTTGCTAAAGATTAATTATTTTTAATGTAAAGATCATTAAAGTAAATTTCATTTCTTTTAAAAAAATATTTTTCATATACCCAATCAAGAAACCTTAATTAGTACAGAAATCAATTAATTACATAGATAATATTTACAGTTTAAAATATATTTTTCTCAAACATTTATATTGAATGCTTTTAGAAATCAATTAATTTTTTATAAATTTAAATATCCCTCCAACTTGCAAGATAATTAATAATGAATAGCTATGGCTTGAAACCAACCATCTTTTGATCACTTTTTTCTTCTAATTTATTTCAATTGGGCATCGACTCTCATTCTCAAGACTTTAGATTTGGACTATAAATTAGTCTTAGATTTTTAATATTTACATTAAATTATCACTTTAATGTATTTTGATATTAATATAACTCTTAAATGTAGATATTTATTTACATAATAAATAACTAAAATATGTAAAATGTTTGAAAAAATTGTTAACGTCTCATCAATATATTTTGAAGACAAATTTTAGTATTTTTTTTCCTATTAAAATTAACTTTTTTACGAACTTTTAAATTAACTTTTTCTATTTGCAGAAAAAAAAACTGCATATTAATTATATATTATACTCACTTCCCTTTGAATTCATATATAAGGAAAAAAGTTAGTTTGAATCGTAGTTCAAACATAAATAAATCTAACTAATTTTACTCATATTTAATGGCATCATTCTTAAAACATCATTCATTTAATTGCAACTCTATTTTCAAGAATTCTATTTTATTCATGATATCAAGTTTCAATGAAAGATATTTTAGAAATAAATTTATTTTTTACTTGGGATTAATAAAATTAAATGATTTCAACTTATATTATTGAACATTACAAAAATAGTTATTTTTGTTTATATATAAATTGAGAAAGAATACTAAATATGTAGCATGCTTGTTGGCTCTTGTGGCTGAATGTTTGTATGTTTTACCGTAGAGGAGACTCAAATAGTAGTGAGATTCAATGACACTAGCTAGAAAGATAAAAATAATAATAATAATGTGGAGTAAACATGCATTGAAATGTATGATAATCGTCAAACAAGTGCACACTAATGTTGAATGTTTGGTTTCACATTAATTTCTCAAGAATCATGTTGAAATACTAATTAACCTAAATTTAGGTACAAGTTTACATGTTTAGTTTTTCATTAAAAAATTGATTGAGTCTAAAATTGATTTACTTTACTCTCAATGCATGTTTAAATTAAAGTTTAAAAACTTAAATTTGTAAACTAAATTTGTAAAATCAACCTGAGTCATATGCTTCTACAAAACTAGGTTTATAAGCAAATTTTTCATATGCAAGCATACTTATAACTATAATTATTAAAGTACAAGTGTAAGTTGAAGTCCTATCTCGGCTAAGAATGGGAAGGTTGAATACCATATAAGTGAGGATAACACTCATAAACTTGAGCCTTAAGGTTTTGGATTGAAGTATGATGTCAAATTAATTTATGTGGTTGCTCATAGCTCATTTGTGTAATTCTTCTTAGTGTTTACCTTTCTCAATTTTCCAACAAATGATATCAAAACTGATGGTTCGACATGGTGATCAGTTCGGACAAGTATAATGGAGTTGGCAGTGGATCCATGGACATGGGGATCCCTAGTATCAATAGTCTTTCCTGGTGGGTAAGTTCATGCATGGAGTTCCAACAACGAGTCTCCTAGGTGTTGTGGCGGTGTAAGGTACTAGAGCGTGTTACCAGTAATGGCTAGGCGGGACGGGACAACCACGATTAAACTTTAAGGGCCACCATGAAATACTCGTGGATAAAAGTGGCTTTTGCTGGAAGGAAAGACTACCATATGGAAGAAACCACTACTGAAAATTATACATTTAACATCGATAGGTTAACATCGATTTTCGGCAAAACTGATGTTAACACAAACACGGTGGCATACTTGTAATTAAGACCAGATTATTAACATCGGTTTTTAAAAAAACCGATGTTAACATGTAATTGTTAACATCCGTTTTAAAAAAACCGATGTTAACACAAACGCAGTGGCATACTTGTAAGTAAGACCAGTTTATTAACATCGGTTTTTAAAAAACCGATGTTAACATGACGTAGGTAACATCGGTTTTGTGAAAATCGATGTTAACATTACGTAGGTAACATGGTTTTGTCAAAACCGATGTTAAGAATTCTATGTTAACATCGATTTTTTTGAAAACCGATGTTAACGATCCTATAGTAACATCGGTTTTTTTAAAAAAACTGATGTTGTGGTTTTAATTAAAATTACAAACTCAAAAGCCTTCTCTTCTTGCGCTCATCAGTCTCTCGCAAACCCACTCTCTTGCTTCTCCCGGACCCCCCACGCTCACTCTCGCAAAGACACCCTCAGGCCGTCGTCGTCACTGGCATTGTCCCTGACCCCTAACGCTGAGTCTTGCATAGCCACGCTCAGGCCGTCGTGGTCGCCATGACACTCACCCCACCCTCGTGTTTTGGTAAGTTTTGTTGGTTTCCTTGAACAACCTTCATGTTTGAACAAGCTTCATTGTGTTTGAACAAGGTAAGTTTTGCTCACCCCACCCTCACAGTCTTCGCCATTCTATTAACTTCCCTTAGTTATAAGTTCCCTTAAACTGAGCTTTTAACTTCCCTTAGTTGGTCACAACCTGCATTTGGTCTATTTAGGAAAGTTGTTGTTTTGACTGTTTGAAGGTTTAGATACCCTGAAACTAGGTTCAGGCCCTTTGATTTTCACTATATCAAAGGTGAGTTAGCCTATTGGCAATTACCCCTTTGTTCTTAGTGATTATTATTTGTGTTGTTGTTGATGAAGCTCTGTTGCTGCAGGTTTAGGAGTTGTAGTTGTTATTTCTTTCATCCACAGAAGGAACATTGCAGGTAAAATTATTTATTTGTTCTATAACATTTCACTAAACCTATGGTAGTATAGCATGGGTTTGTTTTGTACTTACGATATGTAGTTGGCTAAACTTTGTGTTATGTGAGGCATTTGGTTCAACATTCCATATTGCCTTTACCTTGTAGAATATGGATAACCTGAACTGCATGTCCTATAGTGGCGAAACTATGTTATTTTGTCAGCATATAAACATGTTTGCACCCCTATACAGTCAAGTATTGTACATGGATACCATAGAAAGTAGAAAGAATAGTAGTGTTTTTCACTTGATTTTGTAGAAAACTGATTAGAAAGATATAGAGTAGAGAGAAAATGGAGATGAAATTTGTCTAAAAAAGTATATATGCACATATAAGTTTAATTTGGATTGGACTGAGTTGCTTTTTAAAATTGAATCTAAAACCCAATCCACAATTCACTCTTTCTTATTAAAAGGACAAAACACATAGTTTAGTGTTTCTAATTATGTAGTATGCACATATTAGAATTTCGAAGTTCACATTCCTTTAGGATCTCATATGCTGAAAGCCTCATAGGACAAGTTGTCAACATTCCTAAAGGTAGTATGCACATATTACAAAAGTGATCATGCTCCGAATCATAATTGATAACTAGCATGTATGGCTCCCTGAAGATAGAGAAAATCCAAATAAAGCCCTGAAAAACTAGAGAAAATGCACATATTGAATTATTGTTATCCACATATCATAATTTGAGTTGAGAACTTGATAGTAAAGACATAATGAGAACATGATCACTTTTGTAGAGTTTTGTCTTTCATTTAACTATGGTGCTTTAATAAATAATGAGAAGTTTAAATGAACTCCACAATTCTGTAGGCTAAGTTATTACATAGTTGTTAGTCCATGCAGTCTGGTCATATGATCATTAGTAATGTTACATAGTTTGGTTGAGCATAAGCTAAATTACTTTGTTGTAGTTGAACTAGGTTTGGCTCTAAGTTCTTCTAATGCCATTACTCATTAGTTCTCAAAGGTTATTTTCTGCAAAATGTGATACATATCGTTGCTGTGGCAGTATGGCCCATGGCTAATTGGCATATGCTTTTTATTTTTAGGTTATCATTTACTACTATTTAGTGGCCTTGTTGTGGAAGTTGTTTGATTATAGCAACTCCAGGTAAAGCACATTGTTACTACTGCTTATATATACATGTATATGTGTAAAGCACATTGTTACGTTGTTTTTAATCGTAATTCCTAGCTAGTAGTGGTTGTAGTTTATGTTCGTTGTGTTGTTTTGTGCTCACTTGAAATCTGCACTCACGTCATTTCAAGTAGAGATAAATGTCAATGTTTTAGAATGATTTGATTTTTCACAAGTGTTTATTGTCCCCTCAATCAATTATGGCCTTGAATGGCATGATGGTAAAAAGCAGTGGGTAGAAATTCATTAGTCTTTGTTCTATTGATAGGATTAATAGCTGGTGATGGGTGTCCATCAATTATTAGTTAGGATAAGTAAAGCTTAAAGTGGAATAATCCAACATCCATCAACTTTGTAAGTTGTATACTTGAAACACTATATTTAATCGTAATTCCTAGCTAGTAGTGGTTGTAGTGGGTAGTAGTGGTTGCATTTGAAGCAATTGGTGTCTCAATACCAGGAGTAGATTAGAACCATGGAGATTTGAATCAGCTTTCTCTGCATTTTGTTTAGCCACAGTTGACCCATTAAGCTAAGGATGCATGTTTTGTCTTGGTGCTGAAATTTCCTCTTGTTGTGAGCAATGATTTGGTCTTGGGCTGAAGTATTGGGTTGTCCCACTCCCACTAGAATAACTTTCAAGTGTTTGCTTGTCACACAGTGTCATATAACTTAATTTATAACCTTTGCTGAAAGAACTAGGAATTTAGTTGTGAGAAGTGAGAACAACATTCAATGAAATAAACTGTTGAAGTAACTCTTGACACCTTTTTTTTAAAAAAATATTGAAAGTACTCTGCCTTCTCCTTCCCCCAGCCCTGTCTCCTTTCCACGGTCACCCTCCCTTCTCATTTTTCTATCTATTTTCTTCTCTTTAAAGCCACCTTGATCTTTCTTTCGCTAAACAAAAATTAAAGTATGGATTCCAGCTTAGTATCAAAGTCGTAGATAACACTCAACATTTTGTTGAAATTAACTACCAAATGAAAATCAAAGTATGGATTCCCAATGTGATAGCCTCAAAATTGCTCTGCTCTAGGAAGAGTTAGTTGCCTTGCTATTTGGATTGTGCTACTCATCATCACATGTACAAATGTTTGTTACCAATTAATGTTTTTATTACTTGTTCACTGCCATTAATGACAACTGATATATGCTATACAAATTGTATTCATGATGAGTGAACCTTAGATTCCTGTTTGAGACTGAATGCAATGATTCTTGAGGACAGTTTGAATTAATTATTGTATTCAATCATGAATTTTCCGTTTGGACAGTTTGGGGAGACTGATATTTTTATGGTAGATTCATGCGTTAAGGTTAACATTATTTTGTTTAATTTGATGAAATTTCTGTACAATGCATTTCTAGTTGTTCTTTGAGTGCATACTTGATTATCGGGAAATTAATTTCACCAATTTCATGTTGTGTACTTGGAGACCAATCTGAAATGCTGCCAAAATTTTGTCAAATTTAATAAAATAGAATTAACCTTGAAGTATAAAGCTACCATTAAAAAAGGTCTTCCTGAATAGGATAGGGCCACTCCTATAATAAAAAAGTGAGATTTTCATGCATCGAATAACTTTGTGAGTATCACAGAGTTATTATTTAGATGGATCGAAGTTGGATGAATGAAAGTCGCATGAGCCCTGCATATGAGGAAGGCGTCGAACTGTTCTTGCAATTTGCCTCCGAAAGAAGTCGACCGGATGAGGACGGAAAATATTATTGTCCTTGCATCAATTGTTTGAATGGAAGATGACAAATACTAGACTATATACGGGAACATCTATTGTGTGATGGGATTAAGAAGAATTACACTATGTGGATATGGCATGGTGAATGGACAGACATGCAGAGTGGGTCCCAATTTGAACCGTTTGATGTAAAAATGGGAGATCGCTTGGAGGATATGATTTGTGACCTTGAACAAAAGTCTTTTCAGCAAGCACATGCCCCTATGTATGATACATTGCAAAGTCATTCAAAGAAGCCTTTGTATCTAGGTGCAAGAATTCCTTGACGTTGTTGTCAGTGGTGTTAAGTCTAGTTAATGTGAAGGTCAGATATGGGTAGAGTGACAAAAGCTTTAGTTCACTGCTTCAAGTAGTGCATGATCTGCTTCTAGAGGAAAACACATTGCCTAAGAGTTACTATCAGGCGAAGAAGATACTGTGTCCAATGGGTATGGAGTATCAAAAGATTCACACTTGCCCGAATGATTGCATACTTTACAGACATGAATTTGAACAAATGTCCAAATGCCCTAGGTGTGGGGTATCGCAGTACAAAGTCAAGGATGATGAGGAGTGTAGTGCTGATGAAAACTCAAAGAAGGGCCCCCCAACGAAGGCGTTGTGGTATTTGCCGATCGTTCCAAGGTTTAAGCATTTTTTTGCTAATGGAGATGACGCTAAAGACCTTACATGGCATGCAAATGGGAGAAACTGCGATGGAATGTTCCGTCAACCGGCTGATTACTCCCAGTGGAAAAAGATAGATCGTTTGTTTCCGAATTTCAGTAAAAAGGAAAGAAATCTTAGGCTTGGACTAGCCAGTGATGAAATGAATCCATATGGAAATTTAAGCACTCAACACAGTTCAGGGACAATTCTACTAGTAATTTACAATTTTCCTCCTTGGTTGTGCATGAAGCGAAAATACATGATGTTGTCTATGATGATATCGGGCCCAAGACAGTCAGGAAATGACATTGATGTTTATCTAAGTCCGTTGATTGAAGACCTGACAAAGTTGTGGGACGAGGGAGTTTTAGTGTTTGATGGGTTTCAAAATGAGACTTTTCTAATGCGTGCAATACTTTTTTGTACCATTAATGACTTTCCAGCATATGAGAATTTGAGTGGCTACAGTGTTAAGGGTCATCATGCATGCCCCATCTGTGAAGAAGACACAAGCTACATACAACTAAAACATGGTAGAAAAACAATCTACACTAGGCATCAGTGTTTTCTAAAACCTCATTACCCTTACAGGCGATTGTAAAAGGCATTTAATGGAAGTCAAGAGCACGAAACTGCGCCGATACCCTTGACTGGTGAGCAGGTCTTCCAGCGAGTTGAACACCTGAATACTACATTTGGAAAGACCTAAAAGAAGGAAAAAAGTAAGACTTGCATATGGAAGAAGAGGTCAATTTTCTTTGATCTTCCGTGCTGGTCTGATTTGGATATTAGACATTGCATTGATGTTATGCATGTGGAGAAAAATGTATGTGATAGTGTCATTGGGACGCTCCTTAACATTCAAGGCAAGACGAAATATGGTTTGAATACTCGTCAAGATCTAGCTAAGATGGGTATACGATCGCAATTGCATCCAAGGTCTGATGGTAAAAAAATATACTTGCCTCCAACTTGTCATACTTTGTCCAGAAAGGAGAAGATTAGTTTCTGCCAATGTCTGCACCGAGTCAAAGTCCCACAAGGATACTCTTCAAATATTAAGAGCCTTGTGCAGTCAAAGTCCCACAAGGATACATGAAGATCTTAAAAGGGTATATGAAAAATCTACATCATCCGGAAGCATCTATTGTTGAAAGATACATTGCAGAAGAAGCCATTGAATTTTGTTCAGGGTACATTGAAAAGACTAAACCTGTTGGGCTTCCTGAGTCTCGGCATGACGACAGAGTGACCGGTAAGGGTTCAAGAGGACTGCATGTTATCACTCCAAGTGTAGAACATTTGTTACAAGCTCACTTGTATGTGTTGAATAACAATAATGAAGTATTGCCATACATACTTCATCATGAAGGTTTAGTCAAAGAAAGTAATTCAGAAATGTCAAAGAATTGGGTCTTGAAAAAGCATAACAAGACTTTCCTTGATTGGTTTAAAGATACAATCTTTGCTGATGAAAATACTTCTGAAACGCTAAGAAAGCTAGCAGATGGGCCTAAAAGAAATGTTATAACTTGGCAAGGATATGACATAAACAAGTATTTCTTTTATACAAAAGCACAAGACGAGAAAAGTACAATGCAAAACAGTGGGGTCACCCTAAGGGTTGACTCTCAACACTTTGCCAGTGTACATGATGACAATCCTTGTGTAGCTTCCATCCCTTACTTTGGGTTCATTGAAGAAATTTCGGAGCTTAACTATGTCAAATTTATTGCTTGCGTTTTCAAATGTAAATGGGTTGACAACAACACCATCGTACGGACTGATGATGTGGGATTTACGTTGATAGATCTTAAGAAACTCGCCTACCAGAATGACCCTTTCATCATGGCAGAACAAGCTAAACAAGTATTTTATGTTCAAGACTCTTGTGATGAAAAGTGGTCAGTGGTTCTACACGGGAAAACAATTGGTGTTAATGTAAAAGATAATGATTCATACATTGAGACTTATGTTAGTCCTTTGTCCACACAAATGTTGCCTAACATCATCGAAGAAGAAGAAGCTAACAACGTTCATGCTAATTGTAATGATCATGATGAAGGAGAATTAATTAACATCGTCTAATGTAATTTTCTTATTATGCGTGCAATGATTTTGTTGGATCGAGTGGCCTTAGAATAATTAAGAAGGGGGGGTTGAATTAATTATTCCTAAACCTTTACTAATTAAAAAATTACTCTTCTAAGGCTTTTACTAAATTGTTAAGAGAATGAGGAGTAGAAGAGAAACCCAAGTAGATGTACCCTCTACTTGTACCACAAAGGATGTACCCTCCAATGTGTTAAGACAAAGATCTCTGACTGTTAAACCTTTGATACTTTGTGAATGGGGATACAAAAGAATTCTCAGGCGGTTAGTCCTTTGAACACTTTTGTATTAGGGAATGGGAAGAATCAAAAGAATTCTCAGGCTGTGTGATTTTGAATTCTTTGACAAGGGAGAAGGGAGACACAAAAGAATTCAGGCGGTTAGTCCTTTGTTCTTTTGGAAAAGGGAGAAGAGAGACACAAAAAGAATTCAGGCGATTAGTCCTTGGCGAATTCTTTTTGGCAAAGGGAGAAGAGATGAAAAGAATGAATAGCACAAGTTTTCAAGGTTTAGAAAACCATAAAACTTTGAAAAGCTTTTGGTACAAAGAAGAAGAAGAATTTCAAAGAGATTCAAGGCTTGTAAAGGATTGTAAGAGATTGATTGGAAAAGTATTCAAGATTGAATGAATGAATGTGTATAACAAAGTCTTGCTTTTATAGACTCTTCATGTCTGGTCAAGAAGACCATTTAGAAGAGTTATAACTTTTAGAAAAACTTAAAACCAATTTGAAAAAGTCAAAAATCTTTTGAAAAGTTACATCTTTTGATTTATTCAGAAACAATCACTGGTAATCGATTACCAAATCAGTGTAATCGATTACACAAAGTTTTTATGTAAAAGGATGTGACTCTTCACATTTGAATTTGAATTTCAACGTCCAAAGGCACTGGTAATCGATTACCAAAACATTGTAATCGATTACAGCTTTTTGAAATTAATTGGAACGTTGTAAATTCAATTTGAAAAATTTTTCAAAACAATTTTACTACTGGTAATCGATTACAACATTATGGTAATCGATTACCAAAGAGTAAAAACTCTTTGGTAAACATGTTTTGAGAAAAACCATGTGCTATTCAATTTTTGATAAAACCTTTTCATACTTATCTTGATTGAGCCTTCTCTTGATTCCTGAATCTTGAGTCTTGAATCTTGATCTTGATTCTTGAGATCTTGAACCTTGAATCTTGATTCTTGATTCTAAACTTTCTTCTTGAGTCTTGAATTCTTCTTGATTTACTTGAGTTGTTCTTTGATTGATCTTTGATTCACTTGAGTTATTCTTTGATTGATATTTGAGCTTTTTGTCATCACCTTTGTTATCATCTTTTGTTATCATCATTGTTATCATCAAAACACCTTTCAATCACCTTTGATTCACCATGAAGCTTTGCTTCTACAGATTTGAGTCCATTCATTTACATAACCGATTACAGTTTTTTGATAATGTTAATTAAGTAATGTTTTTTCTTTGCAGGCATATGGCTACTCCACCCAGCTCTCCTCCTCCCACTCCTCCTCCTACAGAAGCAGCATCATAGTCATCGTTTACTTTGAAGCGGACAAGAAAAGTCACACGACTACGAGCATTGGCGACTAGATCAGCTGGAGCTGATAGACCAGTGGTCCACGTCGATCCTGCGACCAGGAAGGCCGACGTGACACACGAGACTTGGAAGCAAGTCCCTGCTGCTCAAAAGGATTTGATATGGGAGGATATTCAGGTATTTTAGTTTTCATCTTGCATATTGTTTATTAGCCAAAAAATTTCATTTATTAACAATAAAACCTAATTTATTGTTTGTCAGGCTGAATTTGATATCCCTGAAGCATCTAACATTAGGACAAAGAATAAAATACTTCAGACTGTGGGGGAGCGGTGGAGACAGTTTAAGTTTGACTTGACGTCAAAATGGGCACTTGCAGTCGACAAGGACAGTGTCGATGACACTGTATGCGAAAAATATGGTATTAGCAAGGAGAAATAGGCCCAATTTTGTCAGAGTCGCAGAGACCCCTTGTGGGAGGTATGTACATTATGATTTTCATTCTTTTCAAGTTTAAATTCACTTCTTATAATATATTATAATCACGAGTTTCATTAATGTTTAATTTTTGCAGGATGTGTGAAAAAAGGCACAGGTCATCTAGAAGCAAAACATTATCCCCCACGTGTTGTCTCGTGGGGGTTATGAATATTTAGAAAAGAAGATGATGGATGAGAAGAGAAAAAAAATAGGAGGAAGCTACTCAATCCAGAAGTACTGAGGCCGTGATTGATCCTTCATCTCCCATCAGACGACACGTGAAGTGGAAGATGGCCCGCACAAAAAAAACTGGCCAGATGACGTCTGAGGCAGCAAAGGAAATTGCTGAGAAGATTGTAAGTCACTTTTAATTAATAATCGTAATTAGTTATGTTTATTTTGTCCCAATCTTTGGCATGCAAATGTGTTCTGTACAGGATTCGTTGGAGCAGCAGGCGTCACAGGGTTCGTTTGTCCCCCATGGACGTCAGGATGTCCTGACTGCTACCATTGGGCGACCAGAACACCCTGGTCGTGTGCGTGCTACTGGAGTCGGTGTGACCATCAAACAATACTTTGGACCGGCTCAAAGGACCTCCCGCACTTCTTCCTCTATCGCTCCCGAAGAACTAGAGCAGTTGACTCAACAAATCAAGGACTAGCTGGAGGAGTCGATCACAGAAAAAGTGACTCAACAGCTGAGGAGTTGTGTTGATTCCTCAGCGACCGATCCAGACACGGGTGACTCAGACAAATGCAAATTGTACATCGAAGAAAATCCTCCTTGCTTGGTTGCCCTAGGAAGAGTTTATGAGGGATCCACAGTCGTTCACAACATCCCTTTGTTGCATGATCAAGTGAAGGTTGGTGTTGAGGAGGTTAAAGATGCAGATGCTCCCATTTCTATACCCACTGACAAGGTTATTTTAGTGGGGCAGATACTTAACACCTTCCTTGCTTGGCCGACACATCTTGTCAAGCGTTTATCATAATAGGTATTTTACTCTCATTATATGCTTCTTTTTTTCAATTGAATTTTTCACTGTAATTAAATTATGTTAATTAACTATGTTGGATAAACAGGGAATTGTGGGACCAGCAAAACCTGCAGATAGGCTGGATCCTAAGGTCAAGGATCCCCTATATTTGATGACATTGACCATCCCATAACTTTTTTTGAAGTCGTTGCAGGTTATGTGGGATGTTTCCCTGTTCGGGCTGTTTAATTTAGACTTCCCCTTGTACATAAAGCATGAAGATCTGTCTGAAATAACACACGATGGTCAATGTCTCAACATCTCTGTTATATAGTTGTGGATTCTGTAAGTCAATTTAGATTATTGTTAATTACCTAAGTTATTGTTTTAAATTCATACATAATTTACTTTGTGTTAACAACAATAGGCATCTAACTGACAAGTATGCGATTAGGGAATTCCGATGTGTATGGATTCCTTGAGCCACAGTCCATCCAGAAATTTGGGCAATCGCAGTTTGAATCAGAAAGTTACATCAAGAACTGGATGCAGAGTTCAAAACGGGATGTCTACCTGGGAGTCTACCTGAATGGGTAAGTAAAACTGAACAAATGAATTTAAATAATGTATAATACTAAAATAACCTATATTGGTCTCCACTGCAGTGCACACTGGCAAATGGTCATCATTTTGCCTAAGGAAAATCTTGTTGTCTGGTTTTGTTCCTTGCATAATATGCCAGACAATTATCTGAAAGGAATAATTAACAGGTCAGTGTTGTTTTTCAATACATTTGCATTAGTATTAGTTAGCAACATCAATATTTTCATGTTCCTTGTATTCAACAGTGCTTTGAAAGAACTTAACAATACTCCACAACCTAAATCCAAGGCTGCAGGTGTTAGGTGAATTGTTGTTAAAGTAAGTAATTTAAGCAATATTTTTACTTATATATATTTTATGTCTGTGTACACTAATATGTAGTTAACGTTGAATATCTAAATTTCATTATGTATTTAGTGTAATAAAAAAAAAGGAAGCACTGAGTGTGGCTATTACGTGATGCACTGGATGTCAACTATAATCTTAGGAAGTTTCAGGAATAATTAGGAAATGGTAATTGTTTATTTCATACAAATTTAATTTTCTTATCATTGGTATTATATTATCAACTTATGTTTTATTTTATCATGCAGTATTTTAATGATGTTAGACCACTAGAATTAGACACATTGAAGGCGCTTCGCATCCAGTGGACAAACTATTATCTCAAAGTTAGAAATGAAACTTAGTTTACTAGCTTGTAATTTTAGTTAGGATGTTAGGCAACTTTGTAGTTTTAGTTTAATTAATTAGTTTACTACCTTGCTTTACATTTTTTACAATTGATGTAACCTTTTAACATTAATTGAATATTCTTTATTCATGGTTATTAATAAATTCTTTATTGATATATAGTTATCAATTGATTTTTTACAATTGATAGTTTACTAGCAAGCTTTCTGCTAAAAAAATGTTTCAAAAAATAATGCAAATGATATATGTTGTGTGATCTGATTTCATATTTGCAAGTTAATTTTTGGGTTTATTGAAAAAACAGACAATGTATTAAAAATAATTCCTAATAACAACATCGGTTTTTTTAAAAAAATGATGTTAACCTACGCAAACAACATCGGGTTTTTCCAAAAACCGATGTTAACTATTAACGTTAACATTGGTTATCAACAAAAACTGATGTTAACTTCCAAAACGTTAACATCAATTTTCTACAAAAACCGATGTTAACTTCCAAAATGTTAACATCGATTTTCTATAGAAACAGATGTTAATGTTGTTCATTAACATCGGTTTTTGTTGAAAATCGATATTAATGTATCAGTTAACATCGATTTTTGTAGAAAACCGATGTTAACTATTAACGTTAACATCGGTTTTCTTCAAAAATCGATGTCAACTTCCAACACTGCTATGAACATTGATACATTTTTTGTGTAATTCTTATTATATAACATCGGTTATTTAAATAACCAATGTTATTATTTTTACGTTAACATCGGTTTTCGAAAATCGATATTCACGTTAATACTTTCAACGTCGGTATTTTCAACATCAGTTGATAACCGATGTTAAAAATCCTAAATAACCAATATAAAAAACATTTTCTAGTAGTGAACTCACACTTGAGGGGGAGATTGTTGGAGGACAAGTGTGAGGTAAAGTTTCACATCAAATAGGAATTAGAAGGTTGAGTACCATATAAGTGAAAATAAGACCCATAAACATAAGCCTTAAGGTTTTGAGTTAGGGTGTGATGTTAAGTTTACTTCTGTGATTTGCTTGGTGGCCTATTGGTGAAAATCTCCCCTTGTGTACCCCCTCAATTGTCCAACAATTGGTATCAAAGTAGATGGTTCGACTTGATAACTGACTGAGATGAGTAAATGATGGTGGTGGATCCATGGACATGGAAACCCCTTATATCAAAAGTCTTCCTAGTCGGTGAGTTCATGCAATGCAGTTTCTTTTGATTTTAAAATTAAAGTCATTTGAATCAAACATAAAATAAAGATGCGATTCGATTTGATTTGGTTTAAACATAATAACACATCCGAACCAAACCAAATCAATCTTTTGTGGTTTGGTTTGATTCAATTAAATGGTTTTTTATTGTTTTTATTCTATCATCATAATTTAAAATCTATCAACTAAACTTTTACAAGTATTATGTTTTATTATTTTAAAAATGAATTTTGTTTTTTATTAAATTTTGTTTAACATATTTTGGTTGAAATTATTATTTTCACTTCTATTTAGCATTAATATAAAAATGACATTATCAACTATTGTTGTAACATAATAATAATTTGTGCATCATTTAATATTTAATACTATTTTATAGCAATATTAGTACATTCTTTTTTAACACATGAAAATAAAATATGCATATTGATTATAAACCAAAGGAAAAGTAATAAATTATTTAATACTTATTATTAATTACGTACCACAATAAAAATTAATATAATATAATATAATATAATATGTGATTTGTTAAGTTTGGTTCAATTTTTTTATAACAAGATCCAAAAACCAAACTAAACAACAAAAGGTATGTGATTTTTTAGATTTTTTGTTTTTTTCAATTTTCTTAGATCGATTTGGTGGTTTGTAAACCATTTGATTTGGTTTTGAACACTCATATTAGAGCGCATTGACGCAATGACTAGGCAGGATCAAGACAATCACGATTAAGTTCTAAGAGTCATCATTGAACACTCATAAATTGAAAATAACTTTCGTTTAATGGGGAGGTTATCATGAGAAATAGACTTGAAGACGAGATTATTAAAGTATAAGTGTGAGATAAAATCTCACATCGACTAAAAATAAAAAAATTAAGTACTATATAAATAAAAATACGACTCATAAATCTTAATCTTAAGATTTTAAATTAAAATTTAATATTATACTTATTTATATAATTTACTCATAATCCATTAATATTTACCCCCTTACATCTCTCAACAATAACTAAACATATCACTAAAATAAGTTTACTCTTCAAACTGAACTTGGAACTCTACCTCTCCGATCAAATAATAATAATCAAATAGCCTTAAGTGATAAGCAACTTTTGATGTGAGGTTTGTGGCGTGTGCATGGTATTGTAAATTTTGGTCCGTGATACTGTTTTTTTTTTTTTTCTTTTTCTACAGATCCTACTTTATTTCAATTTCTTATTATCCCACATGCAAGGTGCACATTCTAATCAAATTGGAGTTCGTCCAAAATTTAAAATGGTCCCTCTTCAACGCTGGTGTAAACAAAAGTCCAACCACATAATAAAGAGAGAGAGAGAGAGAAAAAAAAAAGAAAAAACAATGGTCCCCATTGCATTGGCAATTGCGTGTTCTGAATTCCCCTCCATCATTCTGCAAATCTGTGTCTCATTAAAAGAAACCAAAACCACCCTTGTCTCTCAAATTTCCGACTTGTTTGGTTCCAGTACGGGAAGTAGCACTTTAAACCCTGTGGACACAGTACACGTGTCAGAAGCCCAGCCATATAGTAGCATTATCCACTGGCCGAATGAAAAAGGGATTTTGGAATTTACCAAATGTAAATAAAATTTTTGAATTAATATTTAAATAAGTCTAAGTTATAGGATTTTTTACGAGACTTCTCGTTATGAAATTATAAAAATTTCACGAATTTTTTTCCTATTGAAGTTATAAAAACGCAATGATTTTAGTTTTTTTAAATTTTTTATATGAAATTGGAAAATCTTTTATGACTTTAAAGTTGTTTTATTTTTTATTTTAAATTATTGATATCAACAAATAATATTAACTTAAAATTTATCAAATAATACTATTTTTTTAAATATTTTTAATTAATTTTTACATTTATCATTAAGTAAACTAATAATTTCATACACCAATATCAATTAATTTTATTTAATAAAATTATTTTAATATTAAAACAAAAAATAATTTAATAATAAAATTAGTTGTTAAAATAAAAATAACATAATACATTAATATAAAATAAATAATACAAATTAAACACAAACTTAAAATTGAAAAGTAAAAATAATATTAGTTATCAACTTATTTATATGAATAATTATTATGATTATGTCGTTCAGTCTACATAATTAAACATTTTTAAGCGTATTTGGAATTAATTTGTTCATCTCAATTATGTATCAGTAATAATTGATTTTCTCATTGTGTCTCGTCGCGTCAAATGATCAAATATAAAATATGAATTTAAATATTAAGATAATTTATCTTTATTTTTAAGGAAATGAAATTAATGTTGATAAATTTTGTAAATATTTTTTTAAACTTGAATACATACCATTTATTTATTTTTTATTTAAATTTAAGTCTTTTATTTACATAATTTTTTTAATTTACAAAATAAATAATAATCTTTAACATTAGTAATAAAAATATAGAAAATATTAAATAAAACAATATAAAAATATAAAAAATATTAAATAAAACTATATAGAAAAATATAAAAAATATATTAAATAAATTAATATAAAAAAATATTAAATAAAATAATATATAGAAGTACAAATTAAATATAATTTAGAGTTATTTAAAATTAATTTAAAATTTAAAAATAAAATTAGTACGAGTCGTTAAACGTTTTATGACTTCATATAAAAAAAATTAAAATCATTCAGTTTTTATGACTTTAGTAAGAAAAAAAAAGTAAAATCTGTCAATTTTTTTACGACTTTCATGACCTACAACTTGCATGTGATTTTTTTTATAAAAAAAAAATTGAGGTAAATTACATTTTAAAAATTCATCAAAATCAAAATATATCTTTTAAGACTTAAAAAATATTTATAAAAATACTTATAAATTATTCATGAACAAAAGTAAAAATTACATCCACATTTTTTTAAGATATGAATCCTTTACTACGAACTGAATCAATTTTTATTGATTAGGCATGTGATTTTTGATACTGTTACAATACTACACTAAATTATTCTTTATCTACTACTATCGTGTTACAGAACACGGGTAGTCCGCAGAGTAAAAGTCTCATAAAGCAAAAAGGTATCATTAATATTAATATAAATATACTAATAAGGAATCGTATTTATATAGCTGCTGCATGCCTAGCTAGCTTTTCATTATTATATCATGCCCCACTCACTGAGATACACGTCGATCGATTTCTTCCACAAATCAATTTTTTTAGTTCAAAGGAAAAGTTAACACAGAACCACACACAGAGAAGTAGGACCACACACATATATACGATACGATAAAGCAAGAAAGATAGTACGGTGAGAATTTGAGTAATAAATTATCTGAAATGGCAGTATATAGTGTTTTTATGCTTATTAACTTAATATAATGTGTTAAAACATATAATTTAAATTGATTTATAATTGACCAAATTTTAAGTCATATTTTATCTAGAGAAATATTAAAATTTAAAAAAGTTGTCACATGCTTTATATATGAGATGTATGAGAAATTACGCTATTAATTATTGAGAAAAATGAATAAATTGATAAAAAAAAATATTTAAAAATTGATACCCAAATTTATTATATAATCATAACATGTTTTATAACGTTCAAAATAAATATACATAATTCTTTCCGTTAACAATTGTGTATTATACATAATTTATGCCTTAACATTCATATTTTTTTTAGATGTTCACTGTGAGTTAGGTATATTATGACAATAATAAATAGTTAACCAGTCGAGTGTGGAAGATTTTGCTCCTTTTTTTTTTTTTTTTTACTTCATGGATGTTTTGAAAGAGTCGCAATTTATAATCATCTGAGAATATTTAGAATATATATAGAAGAAGCTGAGACTTGCCTGTTTAACTGCATCAAGGTGAGGCAATTAAGTTGAAATCTGCCACTCAATGATGCTATAAAGGGAAGAGCCCAAATTGATGACAACGCAGTTACTTCTTTCTCCTTACTATGCATTAAATAAAACTATGAAAAGAAGAATAGGGGGGATAAAACTGCATATGAACGATATACTCTGCACTTCATTTAATTACTGTTATATTTGCAGTTCACACTCAAGTCCTTTTTATTTTTCTGACAAAAAAGTGTGGATAAGCCTATAGAGTATGGACAATGATAGTGATTAGAGACTGTGAGATGTATTAAACGGGGTGGCATTTTGCAAATAAAATTACGTTAATCAAACACTTTCGTTATATATATATATATATATATACTTTGTTGTTTATATTTTTTCCTCTTCATCTTTTGAAGACAGAGGAAATTGCATGTAACATTTTGTAAAATGCATATAAATTAATATGATCATTTTATTTTCTACTCCTCTCGCACGCATATTTCATTTATATTAAAAGAAAATCAAACATTACAATTAAAGTCAATATTATCATCTCAACATTATAATTAAAAAATTTAATAATAAAAAGACCAACAACAACAAAACCTTATCCACTCCTTTTAAAAAAAACAAAGTCTTATCCAAGAGGTAATAGGTGAGGTGAACGACTTAGATCATATGATGTCATTAGATACAGTTAAAAAGAAATTTTCAAAAATATTATTAAATCTGAGATTTCTTTTGATGATTTTGTTGAACGTCTTTTTGGTCACCCTATTCTTTTTTTTTCTCAAGCTAAATATCAAATTATCTATTCTTCTAAGTGATGTCTTTCATGATCTTCTTTGTATATGTTAAAACTATCTTAATCAATTTTTTGTCAACTTTTCTTTAATGGGTGTTAGACAAATCTTCTCTTATATAACATCATTTTGTATTTTATCTTTTCTTATATGACTACACATTTATTTTGACATTCTCATCTTTGTTATTCTTACTTTTCTCTCATGTTGTATCTTTAATGTCCAACATTCATACCACATAGTATAGTTGGATGTATAGTTGTACAATAAAAATTACTTTTGAGTTTGGTAGATATTTTGCGATCACAGATAAACCTTACTGTTTTTCTCCATTTAAGTCATCCCGCTTATATTCTATGTGTGACATCATCATTAATTTCTTCATCATCTTGTATGATTGATTCCAAATATTTAAACTTAGAAATCTCTTGTGTCTTGCTAAAATCGAAATACATATACTCTATCTTGCTCTTACTTAAGCGAAAATTCTTTGATTTCAAAGTCTACCTCCAGAGTTCAAGCTTTCAGTTAATTGATTCCCTTGATTCCCCAATTAAGACTATATCACCCATAAAAAAAATATAATTATGAATAATCTTTTGTATGTCCTTGATAAATACGTCCAAGACTAGATTAAACAAGTAAAAACTTAAAGATGAACCTTGATGTAATTCCATTATAATAGGAAAATACTTAGTTTCATGTCATAGAGCTTTAACACTAGTAGTTACCTCTTGATACACTCTTGTATGACTTAGATATATGCCATATCGCTTATATAACAACACGTTATAACAACTCTTCTAATAACAAGTGTTGTTTAATGCATTCTACCATTACTAATAGCACTTTAGCTTACAATTGCTATCAAAAGCTTTTTTTAGTAATGTTTGTGCAAAGTCTTTTATAGCATTTCTCTAGGAACACGATCTTAAATTTTTTTCAAGTCAACAAAAATTATATATAAGTCTCTTCCCTTAATTACTTCTATACTTTATCATCAACTTATGTAAAAAAATAAAATGACTTCAGTTATAGATCTTCCTGACATAAAATCAAATTAATTCTCTACAATTATTATTTCTACTCTTAATCTATGCTCAATTACTTTTTCCCATATTATATAGTATTTTAACCGCTACAGTTAGCATAATTGTAAATATCTCATTTGTTCTTAAAATTGAAACTAAAGTACTCTTTCATTCACCCATTTGACATTTTCTTATATCTCATAATCTCATTGAATCAAATTAAAAAAATATAGAGAGAGACCTAATTTATAATTTATCCTTCAAATTACTATCCATATAATATACTCATGGATCAATATTCTTTTAAAATGTAGACAAAAAGATAACATATATAAAAGTGGATCCTATAACGTGTTATTGATCCACACCCAAACACGTCAGTCCTGCACAGTAATGGTAAGGAATGGTCACACTCATTCATCTATCTCAGTGGATCTTAGCTCCATTTATGTGGAGTTATCTTCTGGTAGAGCCCCCTTACGACACGTGTGTGGCCTATATGTTGCTCTAATTAAAGACTGCATCAAACCCTACAGCCTGTTGCAAACGTCTCATGTGCATTCAATGAAGAATGGATAGATGCCTTGGGGCAACCCCTTTCAAGTTCAGATCAAATATATTTTGAAATTTTGAAGTATATATTCACTGAATTATACACAAGGATGTTTACATGTCGTTCACAAAAAAAAATTGTTCACATGTTGAATTGGTTTAAGTTTAAGATAAAATCAAATCTAAAATAACTATTCTTCATTGGATTTGTTTGAAATTCTTTTTAGTCAATTTCAACCAAACCGATTTGATTAAAATCAAGTTAGTTTAGTTAGATTTGGATCATCAATTGTGATAGCAAAAATAAAAATTATAATTTTTCTAGTTTTATTTTCACTTTTTGTTTATTGTATATAAATATTTGATTTTATGTTAATACAAATAAAAATATTTTTCACTTCATAAAAACTAATTATTTATTTCATTTAAAATATTTATTATTCTATAGTTATTATTTTACATATGTCATTAATATTTTACCTAAAATATAATAAAAAATAATAAACATGTCTAAATTAAAACATTTGGAAACAGTAATCACTAGATAAGATCATAAAAAAATAAAAAATAAAAAGAAAAGACAAAAGTTGAAAAAATTAAGCTCTAAAGCCTAAAATATATTAATTTAAAAATTAAAAAATTGATTAGGCGTTGGATTAGGTTTAAAAATGATAAATTTGGTAATTACACCAATTATAATTGGTTTAGTTTAAATTTAAAATAAAAAAATCATTTAATTGAACTGATCTAATTAATTTGGTTTGAATTGTTAAGTTCATTAGGTCGAATCTATTCAATGAACACATACATCCCATTTTGCGGGTGTATGTAGGTGATGACAAGACAGAAAAATGAAAGAATGAGGAGTAATATAAGTGATGCAATCAGAAAAGAAAAGAGAGTTAAAAAGAAAATTAGATAGGAAATAGGATGAAAGTAGTTCGGTGAATATGATTATTGTATTTTATTTGAGATACGAATAACAAAAAATGAAAATATTTTTATTTTTTATCTTACACCTTTTAAGAAAAAAAATATTCTAATATGATATTACTTATTATTTTTTAATTATAATCTTGTAAAAAAAATTATGATATGATATATTCTCTTAAAGTAATACACAGGAAAATAAAAATTATAAAATATATATCAATTATTTTTTTAATCTGTGTGATATAACCTCAAATAATGGATAAAAATAGGAAAATTTAAGAAACAAAAGGTGAGATTTGATGTCTGTGTATTTGCTCTGAATGAAATGTCACTCTATGTATCCTTATCCTAATTTTTATGGAAAAATTATAATATTTTATGGGAAAAATCCTTCCAACCATAATGATTAAAAAATAAAAATAAAATAATAATTTATTTCAACATGAAACATTTCTATAATAAATTTTGTTTAAAGAATGTATTTGCTGATGTCTTATAATTATTGTCGTAAATTAAAGGCCCAGCAAAAAAAAAAAATGTTGTGAAGACAATAATGAATTTTTGCTAACTAGAGAGAGAGAGACTTGCAGTTAAGAAAAATCAAATTTTCAATAATTTTTTTATTAAAATTAAATTTTATCAACTAATAAGTTAAAAGTTTGAAGTTCTCACAAAGAATATTAGTTTATAAAATTTTATATAATTTAAAAAATTAATTAATTTTTTATTTCTTAATTTAGTTTATGGAAAATGATTTATTTTTAAAAATGTACGTAATTACTATTTGAGTATTTTTCCATAAGTGTCTAAGTTACATTAAAAAAAATCATGAATAATTATTACGATAATTTTACATAATTCAAATTGGTGAAATTTATTGGTGTTAATAAAAAATTATTAGAGATGTGATTTTCCTATATTTGATATCTAGCGATGTTTCATTTGATCATATCGTTGCAGTAAAAAAAATTACCATATCCTTATATGTATGAGAAGTTTTCAAATTAAACGTTTAACAGATTTTTTGTTTCCTTCCAAGTTGAATGTATTATTAATTATTGAAGTACAACTATTTCTGTAAAAAAAAAAAAGTACAACTAGTTTTTTAAATATTGATTTATCTAGGACGATTATATGTAAGTATCTGACATACATGTGAATTTAGACATATATTACGCGTAAGGTTTTTAGAGATTTAATTTAGAAATCACTTCATATATTTTAAGGTTGGTGTATGAACTCAGAAAATTGAAACATATAATCCATGTAATTTTTAGAAACTTTATTTTGGCTTTATCTATAATAATACATAAGAAAATGTTTTTTAATAAGAATGTTTACACATGTCATTTTTAAGAGATTTAAGTAATAAATTTATTTGATTTTTCAAAAGAAAAATCATTTTAAATTATATAATAATTGTAATATAATTATAATAATTGATTGCAATCAATTTTTTTTATAATTATGATAATTAAAGTGATTAACAATTATTTATGATAATTATACATAATATTTTTTTACTGCATACTTATTCATTATTATTATTATTGTTTTTAAACTAATTGTTTATCAAGTAATAAAAATAATTAATTGTCATTAATGAATATGAAATTCCTAAAAATATTTTATATGTAGGTTTGAATAGTAATTTTGATTCTGTTCAATACGCAATTTTTGGTCTTTTCATGCTAAAATATAAATCTTTGATTCCTCTATTTTTTTTATTTAAAATCCATCATTTCAGTTCCAATATTTCAAAATAAAGATATTTGGGCCTTCTCTTTTAGAAAATTTATAATTTTAATTCTCATATTTTTTAAAAAAATTAATTTTGGTTCAATCTTCAGTCTTATCTTCATTTATTTCTTTTATTTGTTACATTATAATTAATTAAATAAAAGGACTAAATGTTTCTATTTTGAAATAAATAATTAAAATAAAAAAAATTAAAATAAAAGAACCAAATGCCTCTATTTTAAAATGGAGGAACTAAAATTATAGATTGAGAAAAATTGAAAATTAAAATTGTATTTTAGTCTTTTGAATAAATATCCTTGTCAATGCTCAATAGTATCCTCTTTGGTGTCCTCTACTATTTTTTGCATATGTTAACCTCACACTTATTTGCACACATAATAACTTATGCATAGTTATTTTTGCATGCAAAATATTTTAATACAATTATGACATTCAAAATATATAAAAAATTAATCTTTATAGTATCTTCTAGTTAAACATAATTTCACAATCACTAATATTTCTATTTTTAATTCAAATAGAGTTGGAGAATAAAAAGCGATCAAAGAAATAAAATATGACAAATGGATATATCTTCAAAGATAATTAATTTGGGGTAACTATACCTATTCATAATTAAATAAGTTGATAAGTTAATTGAGTAAAAAAAGTTGATATGGATAAAAGAAATTTTAAAATTTAGAAATAAATAGAAATATCTTTTATTTACATAATAAATTAACAAACTATTTAATTTTGATTTCATTGATTTATATGTTAAAATCCATAATTCTATTTTTTTGAAAAGATACATAATTTTATTAAGTGTGGTAAAATAATTGTTTATATTTTTTTTCTTGGGTTAGAGACTACGGATATCTTCCAACTTATTGTAATTCAATAAGTAACAAAATATTTTAAATATAAAATAAAAATATTCAACATAAAATACTCAATCATTTATTTTTAAATATTTAATTTAATTAATTTAAAATAATTAGGAATAATATATATTTTAACTCGGATTAATTAATAACATTAATATATTTTGATCCCAAATTACAACATATTCAAATTAAGATAAAATATGAATATTTTATTGGGTGAAGATAAATTTAATTCTTATGTTATTATTTTCATAATTTTTAAGATATAATAATTAATGAATCTTCAACTAACTACTTGTATTACACAATAATAATTAATAACTTAAATTTTTTTATATTTATGATACATTATTGATATCTAGAACAAAAATATTAATTTTAGTTTATAATTCCTAATTTAAAAGTTTAAAAATTCTTATATGTTAAATTTTTTAAATGTTTTATATCATTTTTCAGAAATCAACATTTATGTTATAATTAAATGACACACATCACATGAATTTAAGTTTGAATTTAAAAATACATAATTAAAAATTTTATTTTATAAATAATTTATTTTGATTTTTTATTATAGCCAATAACTCTAAGTTTGGATTGTTTGTAATATTATTTTTCAATAATTATATAAATTAATAACCTACTTAACATATAATTAATTATTGTTTATCTCATTGTATTTTTTAAGTAGACTATATATATAAAAACCATTAATAATAGACAATAATAACTAATAATTAGATGGTCAAAATAAATAAGTAAAAATTATAAATAATTCTTACTAGAAAATTTAAAATATATATTATAAAAATATTTAGAAAAAAACATGCAAGACACGGGTGACAACACTCTATTAACTTTATATATTTAATGGTTGGCGTATGAAATAAAAAACATGGAAATGAAGTGCAAAAGGTTTTCAGGTTTTAAATTTTTCTTTCTTTTAGAAATAACTTTATAAATTTTAAGGTTAGTGTTGAAACCAGAAAGATACACACGGCTAGAAATGCTTTTCACTTCCTATTTTATATTGGTTTCTTGAAAATTGGTGTACGCAGTACGTGAGATATCGCATATTGACGATATTATGATGAACATTCTACACCAATTGTCATAAGATTTTTTTTTTTTTGACAAATTGTCTTAAGATTGTTTTAAAAATAATTTATACATTGGTTGTATTAAGAATTAATGTAAAAAGTATTTGGAAGAATGAAGATTGGTAGTTGGACAATTGATATAGAATGTGGACGTCTTTATAACTTTTGAAATTATTGATAACATTTTTCAGATCAATTGTACAAAGTATCAATCTAAAAATACTTTTTAAATTTTTTATTCGTATAATTAATGTTAAATGTTGATGTATTTTCCAATATTTAAAATTTCAAACAAGATTTTCTAAATCATTCGTGTTAAGAACCGATCCCAAAGTCATTTTTCACACTGATTTTCATTACAACCGATAAAGAAAATCCATTTTAAGTTTTCAAATTTCAGTAGTGAGCACATATTTATATTTTTGCTGCAATTACCAATGTCTCGTTCATTGATTCCAAGATGCCACGAGAAAAGGATAATCAAATCAATGTACCCCTTACCCTTCTTTTTTTATTTTCCAATCTTTCTAGTTTTTGTTTTTATTATATATTAATGTGTTTGTCTTTCATTAAAACCCTAGTCTTATGAGGTAATGTATTCAGACCCCAACCTTCATAATTATCTCTCCCTTGTAGGTGGCATGTGGACTATTGTTTGAAGGCTCTCAAAGGAATGATAACAACCCTATTCATTTTCACATGTTTGACGGCTCTCTTGTTAGCGTTATTTCTTTCTCACATGGAGGCATATGTATGCATAACACAACCCTATTCATTTTCACGGGTCGTAACTCGCAGTTAGAGGTTGTACACGATCGAGGCACTTATTAGAGGTTGGAAATTGGAATATCAACCACTCATGACATGTGAATATATAGCCTGTGTAATTTGTAATTGTGCGAGTCATGAACTCAATAATTTGTGATTTATTTAAAGATGATGTTATTAACACATTTTTAACACTCATTTTAATATATAATTTAATTAATAATTAAAATTTACAAAAAAATATAAATTTATTACTAATCGAATTCTTTAATAAATCTGAAACTCATTTTTTTTACAATTTTCTATAACTTTCAACTAGCTAGAACTACTAATAAGAGTTTGTTTCTAAATACATATTAAAGAATTAATGTTTTACTAACATATTTTATTATTTAAACGTAGACCTTTTCAATTAATTCAATGTGGCCCTAGTAAACGTTGAGTTTGATAAGTTTGCTAGTCGTAAGTAGGCATGCGGACTTTACCTTATATATATATATATATATATATAAGGCCTATATTTTTCATTATTAGTGTTTGAATAGATTGATATATGTGTTCAAATATCTGGTTTGTTTACATTAAATACTATATATTTAGTATTTAGTTTAGGTCTTTCTATTAGTTGCATGACCTGTGTTTGATTAATATATTTATCGTATTGAGAAATTTAATCAATTATTAATGAGCCACCCCATATAAAGAAAAATAAAAAAATATTTTTTTTTATATTTAATTTATATTTTCTTTTTTATTTGTTTACTTTTAGTTTGAAATTAAATAAGTTTAACTATATATTACACGTCACGGATGCTTACTAAATGAAACCTATTTATGTCCCAACTCATTCAATCCAACCTTTTGAAACTGTGAACCTATTTACTAAATCGAAGTAATGATTAATCTTTCATAAAAATTATGAGTGTATGTAAGATAAATATTCTTCTCCTAACATATATTATTTATTAAATATTTAAGATTTTTAATCACTTAATTAAAATATATAAATTGTTATTTTTTATGTTGCGTAGGCAAATAAGATTAATATAACAAACTTGGTACAAGAATTAACAAGTTCCATACCTAGGGAATTACAAAAGCCCAGTGGTTACCCTGACTCATAAGTTAATTAGTGTAAAATTATGTAAAATTAATTTTATATGATATAAAATAATGATGATTAAAGTTACATAGAGTAAAATTTATTGTGTTTGTTGTTATTATGACAATGATTAAGTTGATAAATAATATAAAATTATATAAATTAATTGTGTATTTATTGTTATTATAACAGTTAAAATTATTATCATTTAAAATAAAAGTTAATTTTAATTTTGTATAAAAATAGTAAATATTTTTTTAAAATATTTATTAAAAGTTGGATATTTAAATAAATTATAAAAGAAGTAAAATAATGCAACCCCTTTAATAAACTTCTAAATCCATCCCTGATTATTATCAAATCACTATTACTTGTCTCAAAAAATAAGGATGATTGTTAAAGAAACCTCGTGTGACTAATATATCCATTTCTATATATTCACACACTTCTCCCCATTTCAATTATTTGAACAAGTCAAAATTAATTTTTATTAAACTTTTAAAAAATGAATCTTGTATATTTAACGAGATTAGTTTTAATTTTCATGTAAAACTCTTCGAATATACCAATAATTTTTAAAACTAAAAAATTGTTTGTATAATAATTTTGAATATTGATTAAAAAAATAAAAATAAAAATATTTATTTTATTAATTGTAAGAAAGCTTAAAAAAATGAACAACATAATTTTTTATCTTCTAATGAAAATATTTTTAATTTAAGTTCTTAAATGAATGCTATTAGGATATTGATTAATATTTTCCATTTTAAAATAACATTTATGGTTTCTTTAATTTTATACATTAATGTCTTGCAATATAGATTAATTAAGAATGTATTGGAAATTACAATAAATATATATTAATGTCACTTCTTAGTAAAAGCTTTCGGTTTAAATTAGACACTTATTAGTATTTCCAAAGAAATTAAAATATCATAACTTATGCTTAAAATAAAACATTCTAAATGAGAATTTTTTAATTATTATATTAATATGAAATATTTATTAAAATTTGTTAAACTAATTTCTATCTAAAAATTTAAGTGATTTTAAATTTTTTTCTTTTCATCCATTTTTTTTCTTCATAAAACTTAAACCTACTTAAAGAAATTAATTACAACAACACTGAAAACCAACTACTTTAGGATAGATACAATATCCTATGAACAAATAGATAGTCACATATAATAGTAGTAGTCTCTTATTGTCTTCTCTCTCTGTCGCTCTCTCACACACATTAATTGAGTACTCTTCTTTTACTGACTGGTTGCTTTGCAGCCTTAACCTTGACCCCATTGGAGCAGAACACAACATACAAATCAAGCAACCTACAAAAATCCTTCTGACTCTCTTTCCTCTTTTACCCCAACCAAAAAGAAACACCCATTTCCCTCTTTACTTTATTCAACTTCATTCCTATGCTCACATACTCCATTATTAGTAAGCTTCTCTGAAATCTCTCTGTAGCCACAACTACCTACCATATTTGCTTCTAAGAGAAAAACATGGACTTTGGAGAGAACAACATGTTCAGCCTTAACACCCACACCAAAGAGGAAAACGAAAACACTCCTAACAATAACAACAACATTGTCAATGTTTGGTATTCATCATGGGATGCTACTACTACTAATAGTAATACACTACACACCTCCACCACGGCGGCGGAAGGCTACGCCGGCGGAAGTCACAGCCACCACCACCAGCAACTATACGGCGGTGAAGGGTGTCACGTGCAGGCTGACCCTCACCTCACGTGCTTGCATCTTGGTAAAAGACATTACTTTGAGGATGTTACAACTAACGGTGATGTTAACAATGCTACCCCTTTGGGGAACCGACACGTGTGCAGTGGTGGTGGTGCGGGTTATGTTTTTGCGGGTAACGATAAGAGAGGGAGGGGGTATTATAGAGGAGGAGGAGCGGCTGGTGGTGGGAAAACGGCGCCGTTTGCGATGGTTCCTCGATGTCAGGTGGAGGGATGCCACGTGGCGCTGGTGAACGCGAAGGAGTACCACAGGAGGCACAGAGTTTGCGATATGCATTCCAAGGCACCCAAAGCAGTGGTGTTAGGGTTGGAGCAGAGATTCTGTCAGCAGTGTAGCAGGTCACTCTATCATTATCTTTTCCTTTTATTTTTAGTTTATTTACTATGTTTAATGATTATACTTTTAATTTAAGTATTTTCTTTATTTTATGAATTTTATGCTTTCATTTTTTTACAATTAAATCTACATTATTTTAATTATTTAATTTTTTTTGTTAACTTAGTATTTAATTTTTTATTAAATATTGAATTAATAGATTAACTAAAATTGTATAATTAAAATAGTGCAAATAAAAAATATAATTAAACTATTAAGTATTAACCTTCTTTTAAGCAATTAAAAAATGTTATTAAAAAATAATATTTATATTGTTAAAATTATATTATAAAAGTATTCGAGAATGATGTAATTTGCTCCATGTTTGCCAATGTTGGCATATATTGTGCTAAGGTTAATCAGTTTGAGTCTAATAAAATTCATTTGGTTTTTTAAAAAAATAATATTATGAATGTGTGATTTTTTTTTTTTTGCTTTTAATTGTTTGAAATCGCTGCAAGATCATTAATGTTGACAAAAGAAATAAGTTTTTAATCTTTGTTACTGTTACAAAAGTTAAATATGTATACCTTGCATTTTCTGGATTGGTTATATGTGTGCCTAATTTGTTGAGACTTGAGAGATAATTATATGGCAATTGGGTTTGGAAATAGGTTTCATGTGGTGTCAGAGTTTGATGATTCAAAGAGGAGTTGTAGGAGGAGATTGGCGGGCCATAACGAGCGAAGAAGAAAGAGCTCTCACCTTTCTGTTACTAGGAATTCTAGACAAGGTAAACACAATATATTGGTCAATTAATTCACATTTCATCTAAATCTTAATTTCTAGAGTAGTTTGCAATCTGTGTATTGTTTTATAAAAGGCTTCGTTAGAATATTATGAATTTCAAACTTTCACCATTTGAATTGAAAAGAAGAAACATGCAGATTTTTCTATTACTACTTGTGAACATAATACGGTGATGTTAATTAGGACTTAAGAGATAGAAAAAAAATACAGAAATAACTATAGTAAAGTTTATCATTTTTTATATCTTTTTTTTATAGATAAAATAAATTAATTTACTATTAAAAAGCTAAACTAAAGCACAACCAGTGCCAAAGTAAAGCCTAGAAGTCAATACATTCAGTTCAAAAAAAGAAAGGAAAAGAAAAATGCTCTGCTGAAATATTACCACTTATCTATATTAAAAAAATTCATATAGAATGTCACATATGTGGACCATGGTGATAGTTTTTCTCGCTCGAAATGTTGCTAAGTATTGTTGTTGTTGTTTTTATCCCCAAGTCATGAATTAATGTTTTAGATTGTTGGAAAATGTTTTTCTTTTCTCGCGCAACATCATGCACGGACACTTTTTCTAGTTTATGTATATTACCAGATAGAATTCTAGCTGTAAATAGTTGAGAGTACGAAGTGAGTATGCACATGGTGACCCGATGAGTTCATTTCTAATTTTATCATTTTAATATTTTATGATCATTAAGCAGCTGAATAAAAAATCTTCAAATATGTAGGCAAAGATATATCTGTGTATTTTAAAGAAGTGAAATCTATGCTACCACAGATTCTATTTTAGAATGAACGAACTAAGAAATTAATGTACTCAATTACTGCCTTTAACTGCGCATAATTATATACAATTTCATACGGTTATGATTAGAGCTAATAGGAAAATGTTTATAAGTAGTTACTACTTGTATAATTTGCCCAATTGTGATATAGGAATATTTTTTTAATAGCATTCTTCAGGATGAATACTGAATACATAAACATTATACATCCCAAAAAATGAGAATTGAAGCAAAAGCTATATATATAATATGGAGAATTTATTTTAGTTTATAAAGAATTTTATTTTATTTTTTTCTTCTAAAAATATTTTTAAAGAAGCTTTCCAAAAAGACCCTAAGCAATCTTTAGTGGTTTTGCTAACTATATACAATAAAGTAGCATCACTCAACAAATGAAAATTGGCTTTGTTGATTTGACATGTGGCTAACTTGACTAATGCATCTTGAACACGCGATGTTCCTAAATGAATAATGTCCATAATGTGATGGTTGGAGAGGTTTGATTTGATTGAATTATTTCTTTTCTTCCCTATGGCTATGAGCACTGCAGGGTGTGCTCTCTCTCTTCTGTCATCTGGGAGTGGAAGTAGGGATCATCATAATTGGCTATCTCATCATGCGGATTTCTCCACAAGATGCAGTGCAGCATTGCGTGAATTGATAGCAGAAAATCGTGCTGCCCTAATGACTAGACAACAACAACAACTTGTTTATGATCGAGTTTGGCCTCATCTTGTTGTGGCGCCCCACCATGATGCGGATGCTGCAGTGGAAGAAGAAGACTTTGAGGACTTACAACAACAACAACAACCTGAGTCCAATTATTTTCCACAACATATGTTTCCACAGACACAATAATAATGGTTCTCTTCCGAATTGAACTTGATTGGAGGTGACCCCAAATATATTTGATGCACTTTACACGAGCTAAATTGATTAACTAGTATGTAAGTTATTGTAAAAACCTTCTGACAATATTTTTAATTTCTACCAATTAAAAAAATAAAAATAATGCACCTAAAAATATAATCTTTTACAATGTGCATCCCACGATGCTTTTCAAAAACCGTCTTAATATTGTAAGGTGGTGACTATTTTATAAGATTTTTAACTAAAATAGTTTTATTTAAAAGATTGACATTCTATGATGGTTTTGCAAAAATCATCTTAGAAGTGAGTGAGATTTTTAAGGATGCGCATGACATGTCTCTCCCTCAACTCTCTCTGCTTGGAAGGATGCGAACTGGGCTGTAGCGCTCTATTGTGACTCACGTGCAAACTCGTCCTCCATGACAACTTGGAGGATGCTCGACGAGAGGTGTAGATCATGCACCACCTCACCGGCCACTGTAACATCATGGAGCTCAAGGGCACTTACGAGGACTGCCACTCCGTCAACCTCATCATGGAGTTATGCGGCATTGGCGAGTTCTTCGACCGGATCATTGTCAAGGGCTACTACTCCGAGTGTGTCGCTGCCAACCTTTATTGCCAGATCGTGACTGTGATCCACGATTGCCACACCATGGGTGATTCCCTATTGGTATGATCTAATAATTCATACCAAGAGGAAATCAATAAATTTCTAAAAAAAACAATATTTAATGAAAATCTCATTTGGTGATTGAGAAATCACATCTAAACTGTGTGAAAATGTTCTTATGAATTCTGAAAGCAATGTCCATGGATGCATTTTAACTGGGAAATTTCTTTCACCATGAAGTTTGATCTTACTTTGTTTTTGTATAAGCTTATTTTTGAGGCGAAGAAATTTTTTGGCAGCTTATCTGGAAATTATTTCCCCCGATACAGAACTTTTCAAACATGCAATAGATACATGATATTAAAAGTGGTCCACTTAGCAGTGATTTGTTTTCTGTATCAATATTACCTAAGTAATAAAATGTTTCCAGCCTATATAAATAGTAAGAACTGGAGTTTGAAACACCAGAACAAAAGCGTTGCATTATACCGAATGCTGACACCACTCTATTTCTACATTATGAAAAGCATTTCTCAATTAAGAGCCAAACTCCTGGATCACACTGGTTACAATGCCTTTTTTTCAAAGAATCTTACTGCATTCTTTAATAGTTTAACCCTGTATTGAAACTGGGAAAAGCATTTCTTACTGCATTCTTTAATAGTTTAACCCTGTATTGAAACTGGGAAAAGCATTTCTTACTGCATTCTTTAATAGTTTAACCCTGTATTGAAACTGGGAAAAAAATTGGAATTTGATGTTGAAGTCTAAAGGGTGCCTTGAGGAAGGAAGGAAAGTTTTATTCAAGAAGTTACATACTCTTTTCAAGAAAATTACTTTCAATCCAATCATGATACTAAACATAATAAATATTTTCATTTCAGGAAAATAACAATACTATTACTTCCCTTTTATTATATTTGTAAAAAAAGAAAAAAAGAAAGAAAAAAAATATTTATTATGTTTCCTATTCTTTCTTTCTTTTATCTTCTATAAAATGAATGTAGAGCGCAAGAGGGTAAAAAATTGAAGTATTTATCTTCTTGTAATTTGGCAGAAATAGTATTTATCTTCACTGCTATGGTTACAATTCTGACATGTTAAGCTTTTGAGCTTGATTTGTGGCTTCCTTTATGAAACTAATCTATTTTGTGTAAGCTAGGGTGGTTCAGTGTTATCTTAGCTTGGATATGTTGATTTTTATAACAGTGTAGCTCTAAAATAACAAGCATGAGTCATAAGCATCTTGGCTAGTATATAATCTAATAATCTTGTATTTTTTTCATTATGTTGTCAGTCATTTATAGAACACAGAAGGAAAATAATGTTTTTCATTAGTTAAGTCAATACTTGCCAATAACAAACTCTTCAATCTAAGAAACAGATTGACAATACTTCCTTTGTCTTCAATCTAACAAACTCTTCGATGGACCATCTTGGGAGATGAATGAGAAGCTTGAGCATGTCAAACACTGCATGGTCTATACTTTTGAACTTTGATGTGAGGCCTAGCATTGGACATGAAAGTGAGCAGTCTGCTTTTTCTTAGGATTGCCGTTTACATGATTTAGGTATTCTTTTGAAAGAAAAAAGTATTTTTTAATTGAATAATGTGTTTAAAAAACTTATAATAATTATTTATGCCCACCCTCAAAAAAGTAATACCTCGGATGTTCCCATGCTTATCTTAGAAGCTAAAAAAATAACAACTTATGAAAAAAAAAAAGGCTGTTATAAAATCACATTTTTTACGGCTTAATCATAGGGAGAGTCTTAAAGAATAGTGTAAGAGTGCTACTAATATTTCTCTAATTTTATACATTAATTACTGAAAAATTATTATATAAATTTATAACTAATATATGCATAATATAATAATAAATAAATTATTAACGGACAATGTTTTAAAATTTAATTTTGAAAGGTTATAATTCTTTATATTACATAAAAAAATATTTTACGGGATCGTTAAAATTATGTTTGAATTTTATGTTTTAACTTAATTCCTATTTGCAGAATCGTTAATAAATGCAACTGTTTGTATAAAAAATAAATTATATATATAATTTATTTGAAAAACTTAATTTCGAATTAATTTTGGCTCCATTTAATACAGATTTTCTGATTACAATTTATATATAACATTAATATTGTTGGAGTAATAATTCCACCCTTTGAAATAAACATTTTAATGATTTTATTCATTCAAATTTATTGGGTAATCAACACCCCCACAAATAAAAATTATTGGGTAATCAACACCCCCAACAAAATGACTTTATTTCACAATCTCTCTTCTCACACACTCTCTCTACATGTGTATTGTTTCTCCATTAATTCTGTTATCTATTTATAGTGGAAATTACCATCAACTATAATAAATAAGTTATCTTGAAAGTTGAAATAAAAATAACTTCCAATACATTTATTCAAATAATCTTCATATAATAAATGCAATATTACACTTTGCATTTAAACCACTTAAACTTTAGTGATAAAAATCTAATTCATAATATGTATGTACCTTATTTTTTGACTTGAAACTCTACAAAATTTTTAGTCAATCCATTTAAATATAAATGCAAATTCATATATAAATATGACATTATTTGCTAAACTCTTAATCGAAATTATCTTTACAAGCATAATAATACTAATAATAATAATAATAATAATAATAATAATAATAATAATAATTATTATTATTATTATTATTATTATTATTATTATTATTATTATTATTATTATCTCGAAATTAATTTAATTAAAAAATTAATGCAAATCAAATATGATTATTAAATATGAAAAATATCGTATTTATATATAAGATATTTGTGATATTTAATTCACCAAATAATATAATGATTTTAAAATTGATTAAACATAAATTTTTTACTATCCAAATTTTCTAATATATCCTTAACTTAATTTCAGGTTTCTATTAATACAATTAAATTATTTGGTTATTTTAAACAGATAATGTTATATGATGTAATATATGCTATATATGTCATGTAATAAAGGGAAATTTTTTAAAATTTTATGTTAAATAATAGATATATTTTATTATATTTCTCTCTTTTTTAAATTTCAATATATGTATAATAATGTTTTAAACAGACTACATGATGTAGTATATGTCATAAACTAGTTTATGTACCTGTTATGCACGGGCATTATTTTAACCATTGTTATGTATACAATTTAATAAAATATAAATAAATTTTAATTTTTGAATATATACATATATATATATATATACATAAAATTAAAATATATTTAAATTTTTAAATAATATGCACTTAAATAATATTTCTTGTAATAATTAGTTTATCTTAAAATTATAATAAATCATGCATCAATCATATGTTTTTATAAATTTATAAAATTGTAATTGCAATAATAATTTTTTTTAATGTCAAAACAATTTAAATACTTGATGAAAAAGCTTCTTGCCCAAATTTTTAATATAATATAAAATCTTATAATAAATCATGCATCTAGCCTATATTTTCATAGGTTTCCCTGCTTAATCTCATAAGAAAATAAACAAAAAAATGCATTTTAATTTTAATATTTTTTTAAGTGCCTAAACAAAAAGCTTCTTGGCCATTTTTGTAAGATAATGTAAAATTTTATAATAAATCATGCATCAAGATTATACTTTTATAAATTTCTCTTTTCGGAGCTGTATTACCCTTTTATTCCCATCACATGTAACCAAAGACCAGAGGAAAAACAATAGGAAAAAACAAACAAAAAAAGAGAAAGAAAAATAGAGAAAGATAAAAAAAAAAAACACGAGAAGAAAACTGTACAACATTTTAGAACAAAATGTGAGTGATTATGAAAAAAATTACTTATGAAAAAAGAAAAAAAAACAGAAGGAACTCTTTCTTTCTCTTTCCGGTGCCACATTCAGCATCCATTCTTTCTTTCTCTTACTTATAAATGTTGCCGAAGAATTATATATATCAACTTTCATTTCTCTAGTATGACAACTTGTCTCTTAGGAAATAATATCTATAAGCAAGTTGAGGGAAGAATACAAGAATGTCAACCTTTTATTACCTCTAACAAAATCCTTTTTTCCTTTACCCTGTACTTTGGTCTAGCCTCTCATTTTCATGTAGTTCAAATCCTTATAATTTTTTTTAATCTGAAAACGTTAATCTACAATACAACACCAAAGAAAAATAAATAAGAGAAAAGAAATAGAGAAGAATAATATGTTGTTTCATCTCTTCAATGCTAAAGTTACTCATACTCTTTCAAGCACTTTCACTTTATAGACTTACCTTTTGTAGTAAACGTTGAAAACCTAGATACAAAAATTTTAAGACATAAAAATCTCCTAAAATATCATTGTTAATGAAAATGTGGTTCTTTAAAAACTATGTCAGTGCATTCAATGATGGTTCTTTTAAAAAGGTTGGAGAGTTCTCTTCAACCAATTATGCATTCATCTTCATCATTCTTGCGTTCATCTTACTTTGAACTGTGCTCTTCCTCACCCTCGCCCTTGCCATCATGTGTTCTCGTTGTCACTGTCGCATGTTCTCGCCCTTGTCATCGCCGTCGCTTCACTTTGCTTCACTATTTGGGGTGCATTTTCCCTCACTCCATGTTCTTCCTATCTTCCTTTGTTAATGGCGATTTTTGTTTGTTTCTGTAAGTTATGGGTTTTTGGAACTCGTGCTCACAAGGTTCATTTGGGGTGCTCATGGGGTTTCATTTTGAGTGAGGTAATTCATATTTATTTTGGTTGCATCTTGGACATTCTATATGTTTAATTTGTCTTCTTATCTAAAAAGCTACATTGTATCTAACTAAGATCACTATAATTACAAACAAAGTTGACATTATCTGTTATAATCGCTGGGGGATTCAAGGAATGTATCTCTTAGCATAAATATAGGCTTGATCATGGTTAATTCAACTTGATCATTATAACTAGAGTTAGCTTAGTTAGTTGTAAGTTAGTTATTCTTGTAACTAACTATATAACCAATTGTAATAACAAACTCATGTAAACTAATTCAATCTATGCTAATCAAAGCTTCTTCCATTCCTTTTTTTCTCTCTATCTTTTTCTGCAAGTTATCTTATGTTTGTTCCTATCTATTGTTAGCATTAGTTCTATTATGGTGTGAAGAGCTCTATTGCATGACTCATTGTTCTTGTTTCCTCTTTCGTTTGTTCAATTTCTTCCTCTCATTACATTCTTATCATGAGTGGTGAACAACCACAACAAGATCAATCACTAAACATACATAGCCCCTACTATCTTCATCTCGGAGAAAATCCTGCAACTGCACTTGTTTCTCCAGTGCTTGATTCATCGAATTACAATTTGTGGAGTCGTTCAATGCTTACTGCATTGAGTGTGAAGAATAAAGTTGAGTTTGTCGATGGTTCAATTCAAGGATATGCATCAAATCATGCACTTCACACCCTAGAAGAGGTGTAATAACATGGTGGTTTCTTGGCTTGCCCACTCAATTTCACCTTCTGTCAAACGAAGCATACTTTGGATGGATGATGCATGTGATATATGGAAAAATCTAAAATTGAGATACTCACAAAGAGATCTTTTGAGAATCTTTGAATTGAAACAAGACATGGCCTCTATTAGACAAGGTGACAAAACTATAGTTGACTATTTTACAAGATTATACATAATTTGGGATGAATTGGAAAGCTATCGACTTGATCCAATTTGTACATGTGATCCAAAATGTACATGTGATACTCTTATTAGTGTTATGGAGAGGAAGAAAAAGGATTGTGTTATGCAATTTATTAGGGGTTTAAATAATCAATTTAGAAATGTTAGATCCAATGTATTGATGATGGATCCATTACCTAGCATAGCTAAGGTTTTCTCATATGCAGTTCAACAAGAAAGGAAAATTAACAATAATGATGTGATAGGAAACACTAGCTTGGTTAATGAAACAAGTACAACCTCATCAAACTTAGGTTACTCATGTACTTACTGTGGCAAAGACAATCAATCAACTGACAAATGTTATAGGAAGAATGGTTTCCCTTAAAACTCTACTTTGGTAGAGGGAATTCTGGTGGAAGAGGAAGCAATATTTGCACACACTGTGGTTAAACTAACCACACTGCTGATGAGTGTTATAAAAAACATGGATATCCTCCTGGACAAAAGTATCATAAGCCTCAAGGTTCAACCATCAACAATGCAAATGATGTGAAAGAAGACGGTGATAGTTTTGCTCTAGAATAGAATCAGGATGTACAAGGTATTAATATTAAGTTGACTTCTCAACAATACAAGGCTTTAATGGCACTGCTGTGACAACAAAGCTTAATTCACAACATTTCACACGTGAATCAAATTGGTACTATCATTGGTTCCAATAATGCACACATAGGTAATGTTTTATCAATTACTTGTAGTATAAGCAAGACAAGTCCAAGTGAATGGATCCTAGATTCGGGTGCCACAGATCATGTCACAACTTCCTTTCATCTATTTTCTTTCTGCAAGAAAATAAATCCTGTAATTGTTAAACTCCCTATTGGTCACTCAATCATAATAACACATGCAGACACGGTTCGATTCTCTCAGTCACTATACCTTGAGGATGTTCTATACATACTTAGCTTTCAGTTCAATTTGATTTCAATATCTAAGTTGTTATCTTCTTTACCTTGCAAGCTAACTTTCATGAATAATAAGTATTTTATTCAGTATATGCAAAACCTGCAGAGGATTGGTACAATTGATATGGTGGAAGGTTTTTATAAGCTCAAGATGCTTCCTCTTAAGCCTCACAAGGATTATAATTCCAGTTCTATTACAACTTTTGTTTTTTCTACTATTTTAGCTCTTTCATGTAATAAAGTGCCTATAGACTTGTGGCATTTTAGACTAGGCCACCCATCTTTTGAAAGGTTGTTATTGTTAAAGCAATCATACCCTCTTCTTACAGCTAATAAACAATTTATATGTGATACTCGCCATCATTCAAAACAAAAAAAGTTGTTATTTCTTGGCAAAGATTCTTATTGTTCCTGCCCTTTTGCTCTCATACATGTTGATATTTGGGGTTCTTGCAATTTGACTTCTTTACATGGTCATGAACATTTCCTTACTATAGTAGATGATCATTCAAGGTTTGTTAGGATTTTTCTTATGCATTCAAAAGCTGAAACACAATCTCATTTAAAGAACTTTGTTGTTACTGTTGAGAGACAATTTGATACAAAAGTGAAAATGATTAGATTAGATAATGACTCAAAATTCATTATGAGACAATTATATGATGAATATGGCATTATACATCTTACTTCATGTGTTGAAACTCCCCAAAAAAATGGGATTGTTGAGAGAAAACACCAATATTTATTAAATGTTGCTCGATCCTTATTGTTTCAATATAGTTTGCCCTCTATTTTTTGGTCATGTGCTCTAATTCACTTTTTTGTTCTTTTAAATTGCATACCAACTCCTTTTTCTTGGTAATAAAACTCCCCATGAAAAAATTTATGGAACTTCTTATGATATTGCTTCTTTAAGAGTATTTGGTTGTTTATGCTTCTCCAGTACTCTAATTTCCAGTGGAAAGAAACTTGATCCAAGAGCTGATACTTCTATTTTTCTGGGTTTCAAGCCAAACACCAAAGGATATATCACTCTTGACCTTAAAACCAGGGCTATTTTGTTTCCAGAAATGTTGTTTTCTATAAAGATTGCTTCCCATTCAATGCTCAAGATAAACTTGATTCTATCACTGTCTTGCTAGTGCCAACTTCCTTTTTAAATGATACCATTTATCATCTTGATGATCCTCCTTCAGAACCACCAACTAATCATACTGTTGTTGAACCCAATGTCACTAATCCCGATCCTTCTACTTCTCAAAAATCCATTTAGACACCTAGAAGATCCATGAGATAGATACACAAGCCAAGAAAATATAAAGACTTTCACATCGCATATCCATCATCAATTTTTGCCAGTCACTCTACAGATACTAGCCTATACCCTCTCAGTTCTATACTTTCCTATAGCAGACTGCCTCCTTCTTATCACAATGCTATCCTATTTGTCACACAACAAGTTGAGCCTAAGTCATATAGTGAAGCCTCTAAAGATCCTAATTGGATTGAAGCCATGAATATTGAGATTAAGACATTGGAGCGCAATAACAAATAGATTCTTATTGATCTTTCATAACACAAGGCTGCCATTGGATGTAAGTGGGTATACAAGATCAAACACAGGTCTGATGGATCCATAGAGAGATATAAGGCAAGGCTAGTAGCCTGTGGTTACATTCAAGTAGAAGATTAGGACTATTTAGATACCTTTTCTCCAGTGGCCAAGTTAACCACAGTCAGACTTTTACTAGCTTTAGTTGCTATCATTCAATGGCATCTAAAGTAGTTGGATGTGAATAATGCCTTCTTACATGGTGATTTGAATGAAGAAGTATGTACGGTTCTTCCTCAAGGTATGTAGTCAGACAAGCTAGGACAAGTTTGTAAACTTCAAAGGTCTTTGTATGGCCTGAAACAAGCAAGTAGGCAATGGTATGCCTGATTGTCTTCATTTTTTATTTCACATGGCTACAAACAGTGTGCATCTGATTATTCTTTGTTTCTCAAGCATAGATCCAATTCCATTACTGCTTTACTAGTCTATATGGATGAAATTGTATTGTCAAGCAATGATTTGGCTGAGATTCAAAGTATTACACATCTATTAGACAATGCTTTCAAAATAAAGGACTTAGGTGATTTGAAGTTCTTTATAGGTTTTGAAGTAGCTAGAACACCTACTGGCATCAATCTGTGTCATAGAAACTATGCTTTGGACATTCCCAATGACACTGACATGCTTAGTTTTAAGCTAGTGTCTACTCCTTCTAATTATACCACCAGGCTGCACCAACATTTAGGTCTTCTTACAAGAGATTAATTGGAAGATTAATTTATTTGACTAACACAAGACCAGACATTACATATGTTGTTCAAAATTTGAGTCAGCTTGTGGCTGAACCTACCTCAGCTCATCAAGAAGCTGCATCTAGAATCCCTAGATACATCAAAGGGTCTCCAAGTGTAGGGAATTTCCTTTTTTCTAATAGTAGCATCCACTTAAAAGGTCTTAGTGATTCAGATTGGGCTAGCTGCATTGACACTAGAAGGTCTATCATTGGTTATGCCATATATCTTGGTAGTTCATTTATCTCATGGAAGTCAAAGGAAACAAGCTAATGTGTCCAGAAGTTCTTCAGAATTTTGAGTATAGAGCATTAGCAAATGCCATCTATGAGCTACAATGGCATACCTTTTTGCTAGAAGAGTTCAATATCAATTTTCAGCACCCTGTTATTTTGTATTGTGATAACAAATATACTCTTCATATAGCTTCCAATCCTGTTTTTCATGAGAACAAAACACATCGAGATTGATTTTCACATAATTCACGAGAAGATGCTTGATGGAATTGTGAAATTACTTCTTGTTTCCTCTGCAAACTAGCTTGTAGATATCTACACCAAGGCTTTCATGCCGGGTGCTTTTCAATTTTTACATTCCAAGCTAGGAATGTCCGACATCTATTCCTAGCTTGAGGGGGGGGGGGGGTTCTTAGCATAGATATAGACTTGATCATGGTTAATTCAACTTGATCATAATGTAACTAGAGTTATGTTAGTTAGTTGTAAGTTAGTTATTCTAGTAACTAACTATATAACCAATTGTAATAACAAACTTATGTAAGCTAATTCAATCTATGCTAATCAAAACTTCTTCCATTCCTTTCTTTCAAAATATCTTTCTCTGTAAGTTATCTTAATTTTGTTCCTATCCATGGTTGGCATGAGTTCTATCAGTATCAACAATGTAGGTTTAACTCTTTAGCTTAGACAGGAAAACAAGTGCATTGCCAATATTGTCATTTAATTCATGAGATTGATATGTCTTTGCATTTGTTTGTTTAAGATTACAATTACAATTACAATGTCTGAAAGCTAGTGGTAATTACATAAAGGATTAGATTTATGTCTTTTCAAAATATGCTTTATAACCCTCTGAAAATGCTAATAGAATGTTGAGCTGAGTTATGCTAGCTTGTAACTCAAGTGAGGGCATCAAGCTGATGGAACAACTCTGAGACTTAGTTGGGTTGGGATGTTGCTTGCAAAATGTTGGCTTGACCAAGTTGAGAGTTCATTCATGGGACTTGAGCGAAGGCTTATGTCTCTTGGGTCTTAGACTAGAGGGCACTGCGTGAGGCTGGTTTCACAAAGTATGGATTACTCTTTGGATACATAGCATAATGCATTGAAATCACAAAACACTAGATGCACAATTAGGAAGTAGCATTCTGAATACCTGGCAGTTTCCACCATAGCACTATCACCATCTCATGGAATTTTTTCTCTTACTTTCTCTTTTCTTTGTTTTTAAGGTTTTATTCATCTTTAGTTAAACACCTGTCTACTAAGCTATTTAATTTGGCACTGATGATATTTTAACTTAATTTAATTGAGTTATGCTATGAACAATTTGCCTTGGTTGAGTTTCAATTGCTATTCTTAATGCTTTTGGATGTTTTTTTTTTTGGATTTTGGATGCTTGATCACCATTCAAATTTTGTTTGGCTCATGTTTATGCTAGGAACAATGAGATAAGAGGATGCTTGTCATATTTAGTACTATGAATGTAGTTAGTCTAGGATAGATAGCTTTGTTTGTGTGATCTTTGATTGAATTCCATAACACTTGACGACCTTACTTCGTTATTTTGACCTTCAGAATTCGACTTGTTTGTAGAGTTTAGATAAAGTTGTTTCACCAAAGGAATTTGTGTTATAACTAATTTAGGGAATTTGACCTTCAAAACCTTTACACTCGAATTTTGGACAAGAATTTTAAGATTTGGGTGTTCTATAAATTCCTCCATCAAACATGAGTTAAATTTCACTAAACAAAGGTATGATTCTAAAATTCTGAAAATAACATATATGTTGCCCAAATATTCAATAGACTTCAAATTGCCTTGAAGTGTGATACACAAAGGTAAATATGCTACTATTAAAAACAATAACATTGATATGAAATAAAATATATTTTGACAATCAGTCATTGAGAAATCTGTAATTCTACAGGTGTCTAAAGCACCAATTGTAGGTAATTCATTAGATTTCCCATCAAACTTAATTAAGTGAAGAGGAAAAAATACCTTAATTTAAGCAAAAACAAATGAAAAAGAAATTTGTAAATAAAATCCACCTTTGAATGTTAAGTAGTATGAGTGTATGATTAGGTTTGATTGATCAAATCCAAGAGAGGTCAATGTTTTTCAAATTGACATGTCATTTCAATTTATGGAAAGCTCATAGGCCACCATAAAAAAATTCAGTTGATGAGTTAATAGACTGATATCATACGAAAACCATCCAATTTATTTATACCTCAACCTTCATCTTAATTTCCCTTTGTTATAGCACATATGCACTTAGAATTCAATCAATTCATGTTGTATTCTTCTGTTATTTCATAATGATGAGGTCCTTCCAATTAAAACCCGAATTCTTTAACCCAACCAACATCTTCAACATGGATGTTAATATATCTGTGAATTGCTTTGCTTAAGTGGTGTGGACATGCCTTCTATTAGAGAGAGCTCTTTGTCGTTGCTAACCAATTTGTCTTCCTCTTTGGTCTCCCATAGGCTCTTAGACACCAAACTACAAGGGAATTTGCCAACTAATATCCTTTGTTTACCCAATCTTCAAAATATAACTTCCAAATACAACTTGGCTCTTCTAGGTTGCAATTTTCAAAGGCTGATTCTGTCATCACTGTTTAATCTAACTCAACTTTCTATTTTATATTTATCAGATAATAAATTAGTTGGCCCAATTCCAAGCGAAATGAATGAACTTTACAGTTTCTATATTTGTCTAATAACATGTTAAATGGAACAATTCCACATTGATGGTATTTTTTTCTGCAAAAATTTCCTGCAACATCATTCTCTTTCTTTGATTGGCAAGTACAACCAATGCTTTGTATTAAGATGTTGTAGGAACTAGGGAGCAATTTGCTTGCTAGTATATATTGTTGAATATGTGTTTATTTCAGGTTTGGTGGGTTGCAGGGAGGTTTGTGACTACTTGGGCATGCCACAAATTTCTAACATAGGTCTTCCATATTAGTACATGCTACAAATTCATGGCTAAATGGTCATTTATGATTTAGAGTGGATTACTGTTTGTCTCTTGACCAAGAACAATGGAATGCAACTGTACCAAATATGTAGAGATTGCGATTACTAGAACTTCATGCTGAAGATGGTGGGTTAGACGTGTGCTTCTAACAAGAGTTTACTTTGCACAAATTGGATTTGAAAGTGTATTTTGGCTTTGAACATGAGGAATATTACTCTTAGCTTTAATTATTCTATGTAGATTTACATTTCATGGATATGAAATATTGCTTCCAAATATTATACTAGATCTTTCTCATAACAACATTCGTGGAAGCATTCCATAATGGTTTCATGAGAAGCTCTTGCACTCCTAGAAGAACATCTTTTATATTGACCTCAGTTTCAACAAGTTGCAAGGAGATCTCCTAGTGGAATTGAATACCTTTTAGTCTCAAATAATGAGCTGACTAGGAACATTTCTTCAGCAATGTGCAATGCAAGCTCGCTCTTTATACTCAACTTGGCTCGTAACAACTTGACAAGCCAAATTCGGCAATGACTAGGAACAAAGCTCCCTTTTTAAACTTGTCCAATACCTAGATGTTGTTATTATGTATTTGGCTTATATATTATTTAGGAGAGCTTATTGAAATTAACAACTTATTATTTCTATTGGACTTTTATTATTTGGCTTATAAGTTTATTCTCTTTCATTTTTTCTATTGTTTTCAAATTATCATAACATGCAAGTGATTTAAAACCTTTTAACCTTTCCTTGAGGCAGGCCAATGGTTATGTTTTCAAAAGTGTGAACTTGGATTCCTGGAGCATCTTAACTTAATTCATCTAGGGATTTTCAAATGAAAGAGCTTTATTATTTCAATTTTTTTCATCTTTGAAGTATGGAACATTAAGTTTGTCGATCACGAAGTAGTTAAGGTTGAAATTTAAAAGTATTTATTTATAGTTGAGAGATTGACCAAATTTGTCGTTGCACACATCTAGAGTCTATTAAGTCCCTGTTTTATATATTTAATACTATTTATCACATCATGGCTCAACTGCTTGTTGCTAATGAGCTGGTTTCTTTAAGAGAATAAATAAATTTGTAATTCTAACATTTGTCTTTGCATCATAATGCACTCACTTTTGTTTGGATGACAATTTTTGGTGTTTCCGAATGCAATGTTTCCATTGAATTTGGAGCAATTTTGGAGAGATTAGGAGGGCAATATTGTGATGCTATGCAGATTTTGCAGTTATATAGTATATTTGGTTGGAGTGGTAAGTGATATATAGTTTTATGTGGCTTTCTATTGGTGCTCTACTTATAAGTTATGGAAGGGAATATAAATTTCTGTCATGACATTTTGTTGTAGTAAATGATGCATTAAAGAGGATATGGGTCTTCCTGCATTTTAAATTACATTACTCAATGTTTGTCCCCTCATCATTGTCATCTAGTCTTGCAGCTCTTTCATCTTTTATTGAGCTAAGTTTCTTCTTTTTCTTTTTATTATGTCCATATATATATATATATATATATATATGGTGTGTTGTTTTATAACTTGGTAATGCTTTATAACTTGTTTAACGACTAATGTTTTATATTAAAGTTATGTACATTATGAGTGAATCTTAGTTTTCTGTTTGAGATTGAATACAAGGATTGATACAGATATCTTGGATTAATTATTGTGTTCAATCTTGAGTTATCCATTTGGACAGTTTGGGAAGAGTCATTCTTCTATACTTGATTTTTAGATGAAGATTAAGTCTCTTTTGTTAAATTTGATGGAATTTCAATTGTTCTCCGAGTGCATATTTGTTTGTGGTGGAATTCATGTCACCATTATCATTTCGTGTAGTTGGAAATCAATGTGAAGTGCTGCCAACATTTTTTCAAATTTAACAAAGAGACTTAATGTTTATATATGAATCAAGTGTAAAACAATGTCTTCTTGGATGAGATAGAGGCACACCTTTTAAGAAAAAAATAAGATCTTCATGCATATGGGACAACCTTGTGAGTATGATAGCAGAGGAAAAATGGATCGAAATTGGATGAAAGCATCAAGCACAGTGTCAAGTATGAGAATGGGGTTTAACAATGCTTGGAATTTCCTGAATGAAATGAAGAGGTTATGAGTGGAAAATATTTTTGTCCATGTGTTACATGTGGGAATAGGAGATGACACATAGTGAACAATATAAGGTCACATCTCATCTGAGAGGGGATCATTTTGAGTTATACCAAATGGATATGGCATGGTGAATTGCACGACATGTCTTCGGTGTCCCACATTGAGCATGTTGATGTAGACATTGAAGATCATATAGAGAACATGATACACAATCTTGGACAAAAGTCTTTTCGACAAACACATGCATCTTTGTATCATAAGTTACAGAGTGATTTGAAGAAACCTTTGTATCTGGGGTGCACAAACTTCACACGGTTGTTAGCAGTGTTAGATTTGGTCAACTTGAAGGCAATATATGGGTAGACATGATGAATGTCAACTTTACATTCAAACATGGCTAAAGGAATCACAAGGTGAGATCTACCTAGGAGCTTACTTGAATCAGTAAGTAAAAGTTAACTAGAGCATTTAATTAATGTTGTTGAATTATCACTAATTATTATTCTCTAATGTAGGGGTCATTGGCAACTCCTTGTTATCTATCCTAGGAATGATGTTGTTGTATGGTTTTGTTCCTTGGGTAAGAAGCCTGAAATTCACATTAGAGTCACAATTAATAAGTTAAGTTTCAATTTGTAACACTTTTACTTTATTCTCAGTATGAATACACATAAATCTTTTGATCTTGTAATATACATGCATGTTTCTTTTAACCAGTGTTATGAAGGAATTGAAGAGATTCCATGGTAATCCCTCCCAGAGTAAACCTTTACTTGCAACTCACCGGATTGACGTAAAGGTAAGTCTTTTAATCAATGTTTTAATTTGATTGATGACATTTTGTAACTTTGTAATTATGAGATTTAACTATATTTCATATTTAATTTAAAGTCATATCAAACCGGAGGCTATGAGTGTGGTTACTATGTGTTTATTATATGTTGTGGTGGTTTAGTGATGAAATATAATTGGAATTGGAGAAGATTACAACAATTAGCAAGTAATGGGCAAAATACTTTTTGGAATTTAAAAATAATGCATGGCCAATATTTGACAATGTTTTGTATTGTACGTGATTTACAAGATATTTATTGGTATTACTTATAAATATTTATGATTTGGTTTGGAGTGAATAGGTCTATTTTTTATATTTGTTTTGGTTTGGATTGTCTAGGCTTGTTTTTTATATTTAATTACATATACAAAATGAATCTTACAAAAAAAATTCAAATATACATTGGTTCCTAAAAACCATAATAAAAAATGCAATTTTAACATTAGTTTTCTATAAAACTGTCGTAGAATAGGGACTTTCTATAATGATTTTTTGGGAAATCAATGTTAAAATTACATTTTATGTGATAGTTTTTAGGAAAACCGATGTTGCAATTGCATTTTTTGTGATGATTTTTAAATCATTGTGGAAAGCGGACGATTTTCTACGACTTTGGATTTCACGATGATTAAAAACCGTCATGGAAGGCCCTAAATAACAATCATGGAATCCCCTATTTGTGTTAGTGGCTTATCATTTATAAGAAATTTTATGGGTATTGTTACTATTGTATGTGATTGTGGAAGAATTGATTAAGATTTGTTATTCATTTGTTGAATTTATCGTCTATTTATTTCAGTTGAAAAAGATTTTGTACTACATTTTTTTTCAGGAGCTATTATTTTTAACTTCCACGAAAAATGCTAATACTACCGTTTTGAGGTTTTGTTTCAAAGGCTACATGATTAATCATATCTTAAACTAAATGAACTATTTTTTCATTTTCAAAGAAAGCAAAAACTAACAAGCCTTTAATGTTATACTACAAAATTTCTTTATTTCAATTTTTTTAGCTGACTTTTTTCAAAATTGACTCATACATTTGTGGATAATATTTCATAAATTAAAACATCTTTTGGTAATTCATATGGAACAATAATTTTATGATATGTTGGATTAGCTTGGTCAAATTTGGTGCCTCTCCACAACATAGCCTTATATTATAATTCAAAGAAAGTATATGTATGTGCTGGTCATAATTAATGTAAAATACCATTATTTTATTTTTTGGAAATCAACTTTTGTTGTTCTATAGTTGTTGTTTTTTCCATGTTGGAACTTAAATTTAGGTTAGTTAGGGTTTGACTCCAATTATTTGATAAGGAACCTTTCTAAAGCAGCAACGGTAACTTGCAATGTTTCTGGGTTTACAAAGAGGATGCTTCTTGTAATGTTTTGTTTTATATTACTTGCAAATGTATTACTAATTACACATCTTTGTGCAACCTGTTGTGAGAAGTATGTGTAGGCTGAAATTTTTCTATCTCAAGTGTGGCCCAAAGTTTTAGGTTTAATATCGATATTTTAGCAACAAATCCAATAAATCCTAGTGCAGTGTTAGGTGTATTGGTTTTTTTTTTTTTTTTTTGTGGACAGGGAGTTTGTGTGAGTTGTTTATTTCAAAATAGATCCAACCAAACTGTACTTTTTAGTTATAAATAATAAAATGTCCTCTTTGAAAACTTGCTTGACACACGAACCTCGCAGACGAGATTTGGCTTGAGGTCTTGAATGACCTTTAGTTAGGCTGGGTCAACTCAAGAAGTGGAAGTTAAAGTGGAAGGGCAGATGAAATGATGACCTTAACTAAAGATCATATAGCCTAATTGACTGCAATTTGAATAAGCTTTTGTTGATTTGCTTTGAACCTTATGTTTTTACTTTGCTTGGTTTTTCTTAGGCGCACTTGCTTGATGGTTGCATAAGTGCTGGTGCAAGGGTTGAATCAACTAGGCAAAACCTTGATGCCTCTTTTGTTAACGCTTTTGTAAATGATGGCTTTGGTTAGGTACACTGTATCTCATTTCAAGATTGTGTATATTTTATTTGTTGTGATTTTGGCTTATTAATCTCTTCTGTTTGTCCTTCATTTCCATTATTGTTGTGTAGGATAAGTTAATGACTATTACATCATCTAGTGATTCTTTAGGAAATTGGGTTTTCAAAAACATGGAACATGGGAAGACTAGTGCTGCAACAAGTCTAGTATGAATTTTCTCACTAAATCTTGATTTCTCTTATTTATGGACCATATATATAAATTTCATTTGTAATACATATATTATCTTATGTATTATAACAACGTATGATTTTACTTTGGGATGTTGACTCTGGACAAGCATAACTTGACAAGCACTTCTATAGTAATGATAACCACGTTATTGCTGGTGCATTATGGGGAGTTGGAATTGTTAATTGTAGTATCAAGAATGACTCTTATCCAGTTAGTTTCATTTATTCTTCCCTTTGCTCAACATGGCATATTAGCATGTATTTTTTAGTTTATGTATTGGACCTTATTTGATAACGTTTTAGGAAATGGTAGTCCTAAGGGACTACATAGATAAAGAAGATGCCACAATCAAGATTGGTGCAATTATGGGATTGGGAATAGCATATGTAGGTGATAATTGCCAAAAATACTTAATTGAGACATGTGGATTTAGGCAATTATCTCATCTTTTCTCTTATTTAAGACTTTGTTATTGCACTTTTTAATGTAAATTTTTAATTTGTAGTTTGTTCTCTTTAACTTGTCATTTTGCTAGACCACATATGCTTATTGATGGATTATTTTGTAGGAATTTGAAATGGATTGTATTGCATTATTAGAGCAAGGTTTACTGGAAACTTGAAGTGGAAAGTACAGCTTAAATGTGCTTAAGTTGGAATTGGAGGACCCAAATTGAAGTTTCTTTTTGGAGAAGATGAAAAAAGCTGCAAAAGAAAAATTAGCTTTAGCCAAATAGCTTTTGGCTTAAGCTGAATTTAGACAGAAGTGCATAATTGTACTATCTGTTTAAGCTAGAAATTTTTGGCTTAAGCAGACCCTCACTTAAGTGCAAAATTTTGGGACTATATAAATAGATTTTCACGCTCATTTTTTAGGGGATGTTTGTCACTTTGTAAAAGCAACTCCTTTACTAAAGTTCTTCTTCTCCAACTTTCTTCTTCCATTGTTCTTCCATCATTCTTGATTTTGGATGCTATTCATGGATATGGGTAGCTAAACCCTTTCTTGTTGGGGTTAGATTGTATATGAACCTTATGCTCTCATGTATTTCTTTTGAAATAGTGTTATATATTCATTTGGTTCTTCAATGTTAGTTTTTTTTTTACTTCTATGCTTCATGCTTGTTATGAATTGGCTACTTGTAGCTTGATTTTTAGATGAGATTGCTATTGGAAAATATTTTATTTATCTTGTATTATGGTAAAATGCCCATTAAATCTCAGAGCTAGCAATAGGATGAGGGTTAGCAGTTATCTTTGGGTCATTGAGCTTAAAGTTAGCTTCTTTGTTAAATGTGCAAGGGATTGACATTTAATGAAGGAACTTAGGTCTTTTCACCTAAGGAGTTATGGATTAGAATATCGTCTTTGAACTGTGAATGGTATTAACATTGGATTACAAGTTGATAATCATGTTTTAGTGTAAAGAAAGTTTGGTTAGGTGAAATCTAACACCAACAACCTTCGTCGTTTGAATTGCATATCATTTTATTGTGTGTTTATAAAAAATTCCAAAAATATTATAACTTGTAGCTTTGTTTTGCTTCATCTTTATGGTTGGATGCTATGTTTAAATCATCATTGTTTATTTGTTAGTTTATGTAGTAAATTTTTTTAATATTTACTAAGTATTGTGCAAGTCTTCGTAGGAACGATAACTCATATTTAGAATACTACTTGACGACTTGGTACACTTGTCAATGAGTCAACACATTTTTTGGCATCGTTGATGGGGAGTTGTGTCTCAATACTAGGGAATTTCACATTTTTCTAGTTATTTAGGCTTCATTCTTTCATTCTATGGATTTATTTTTCTATTTGTGTGGCCTTGTGATAACCTAGTGTGTTTTCTTTCTTGTTTATGCAAACTATGAGCTCAACTGGTCCTTTGTGTGTTGACTCGGAAGTTGAGAGGACAACTAGGAGAAACAACAGTTTGACAAGGAAGACCAAAACACTAGAGATGCTAGCTAGACAAGAGCCTAATTCACCTATTTCACCAAATCTTCCTCTACCATCTATTCAGGAGGAAGAACACACCATGGTGGAAGAAGAGCCAGGACATCAACCACCAAGATGAACTCTACATGACTACTTGGTCAACACTAGCCCCTACACTTTAACACCATTGCTACGTTGGATGTGATGGCTCAAAATGTGGAAATGAGGGCATCTCTCATTCAATTGGTTCAACAAAACTAATTTCATGGCTTTGATAATGAAGATCCTTATGCTCACCTAACTACCTTTGTGCGTATTTGAATGCAGTGAAGATTCATCAAGTGAATGATGATTTCATTCGTATTAGTCTTTTCCTATTTTCACTTGCTGACAAGGTTGAGCATTGGTACCAAGTTATTCCTCCCAACATTCCTTTGACATGGGATGAACTTTGTTAAAAATTCTTTTATAGATTTTTCCCTTAATCCAAGATCAATTAAAGGAAGATGGCTATTGCTACTTTCACTCAAGGAGTTGATGAGCCACTCTGTAAAGCTTGGGAGTGATTTAATAGTCTATTAAGACAATGTCTAGCTCATAGCCTAATGATGGTCAAATTAACACTTTCTTAGCGAGGTTAAGACTTCAAACTAAGCTTATGCTTAATGCTTCAAAGACTATGAGGTTCATCATGATAGAACTCCCACTCCTGCACAAAAAGACAGGAGTCCTTGAGTTAAATTGTCATGATGCCATCTTGGCCTAAAACAAGCTACCTTTTCAACAACTTGATGCACTCACCGAGCAAATTTCAAAAATTACTTAACTCCAAAATGTGCAAGCTACTCAATCCGGTGCTCAATAGGTTTTAAGTTGTGCTCTTTGTAGAGGTGGTCACCCAAGTGATCAATGCTTCATGCTAGGTGGTTCCCAAGAAAAAAATGAATTAGATGGGAAGTCAAAATTGACAAGGAAATTATGGCAATCCTCCCTACAACAATGCTTTTAATCAAGGTTGGAGGAACAACAAAAACCATGGTTGGAAGCAAGATGTCGATTCCTCCAATAGACTATCACCTTATGGTAATCAAGCTCAACAAGGCCAATAATACCAACCTTTTCATCAAGATTGTAATTCTAAGTTGGAGGATAGTCTCAATCAATTCGTGCAAATCTTTATCACTAGCCAAAACAATATAGATGCTTCTATCAAGAAACTAGAGATACAACTGGGACAAGTTGCTAAGGATGTGGTTGAACTTAAAAATGTAGTATTTTCGGCCAATACACAAACCAACCCAAAGGAGCATTGTAATTTCATCACTACAAGGAGGGGTACATTGGTAGGTGACTTAAATAGAGAGAAAAATGAGCAAGAGGTTATAGTTGAGGAAGTTAAAGATGACGAGGAAGGTGAGATTGAGGAAGAAAGTGATTAAAAGAGTGAGGATAGTAAAAAAATTGAGTGTGAGAAAGAAGAAAAATAAAGAAAGTGATAATGAGGTAGTGAAGGATGGTGGAAAGGTGAAAACAAAGAATCGATTAGCTAGAGAAAATAAGAAGGTTGTAGCTAATCCTCCCGTCAAGGATCTTCCATGTCCACATACTCCTACAATGATGGACAAAGAAAGGCGATAGGCAATGTTTCTAGAGATTTTCAAAAGATTGCAAGTCAATGTTCTTTTTTTGGAAGCTTTAAAGCAAATGCCCACCTTTGCCAAATTTGTAAAAGAGATTGTCACAAAGAAGATATTCATTGAGCAAGATACAATTCAATTGTTGGCCCGATGCCTTTTTCCTAAAGGATTTGCCACCAAAACTCTAAGATCCAGGCAGCTTCACCATTCCAATAACTATTGGAGATCTCAAGGCGGGGAGATATTTACTTGACCTTGGAGCTAGCATTAATGTTATGCCTTGCTCTTACTTGGCAAAGAATGGTGATCTTGTTGTTAAGCCCACCTAGATGAATCTCTAATTGGCGAACTATTCCATTAAGCATCCACATGGTGTTCTTGTCAAAGTGGATAAATTCATTTTCCCTGCCGATTTTGTAGTGATGGACATGAAGGAAGACTTAGAGGTGCCACTTATTTTGGGAAGAGCCTTCATGAATATAGCTAGGATTTTGGTTAATGTTCATGATGGCCAAATAAAGCTAGGGGTGTGTGATGAAGAGATCACATTCAATGTGTTTGAATCTTTGAATCAACTAAAAGATGAAGAACCTTGTTCTCGGGTGGATGTGCTTGATGAAGTTATTGTGGACACTAAGAAGCAATTGCATAACTCTTCTCCTCTTGAGAAGGTTCTTATTGACGCATTTGAAGATCTCAATAATGAAGAAGAAAATGAGATTGAACAATGCCTGTCAAGTCTTGATGGTTTGAAAGAGATTCCTCCACATAAGGTAAATATGAAAGAAATGAAGGTGGAGAACAAGATAGAGAAAGTCAAGAATGAGCTTTCTATGCTTTCTCCTAGTCTTAAGTGTGTCTCCTTCAAAGAGGATGTTCAAAAACAAGTTGTCATGAGCAATTCTTTGTCAAAAGTGAAGAAAAGGAGATTGAAGTTCTTGGATCTAAGTAGAATGAGGTTGCATGTATATAAGTCTTTCAGATTCTACAACTCAATTGCTAAGAAACTCAAATCCAAATTTTCCAAACACTTCACAATACAAAATGCTAAACCTTATGGAGTTGTGGAACTTGAAGAACCTAATTGGGTGGTTAATGGCAAAAGGCTCAAGCTATATTTGGGTGGTGAAGTTGAAGAACTTACGACCATTGTGCTTCTCAATGACCCTTGAGGTCTTCGGTACGTTACACTTGTGACGTTAAACAATGGCTAATTGGGAGGCAACCCAATTGTCCACTCTTCCCTTTTGATTTGTGTTTTTTGTGTTTATTTAGTTTTAGCCTCTTTTGCTGTTTTATGTGCTTTTTGATTTTGTGTTGATAACTAGTTCTTGATTTTAATTGTGACACCCTCTACCCCATACATATATATACTAATAATAAAAGGAATAAAAAAATCAGAATTAATTAAAAATTCTTAAAATTCATTTAAATACAAGCCTTTCAAAAGGGTAAAAGACTCACGTTCACTTTTCTAACATCATAATAAAATTTGTCCAAAGATAATAAATCATCTCGGCTCAAAACAAGACCGTCCAAGACTTCATGCAATTAATATAGAAACTTATATCCCAATGTCACATCCTATCAGAGTATTGTGTTGTCATGTCCTTTAGCATGAGGTTCTTCATAGTCATCCACCTAATCATCTGCTCCCACGAACACAAAGTTCGAGATCATTACAAAATCCAAACACAGATAGCATACGGGGAGTGAGTTAACACATTCCTAACTAATGGAGGGAAACAAGACAACATGTAGGTATAAATATCATATAAACAAATAAAACTTACTCAAACATAGCTCACGTCATTTCACCACTTTGTTGCCCAACATCATATCACAACACAACACATCTCATTCATTTTCACAACATTCACGTACTCACGAATCAAAATGCAATATCACCAAGTCAATAAATATCGATCAATACACAAGCATTATGCAACATATACACTAAGACTCAATCCTATATGCAACGTGGTACCATGTCAGTGAAAAACCTCGTCGGGCGCCTAGGAGTACATGACAAGACAAACCACACACTAGTAAGTTAGGTCACTCTCACTAGGTAAAATCATACGCAGACTAGTCAGGGTCATGCTATTTTGCGAGAATGCTCCAACCATGTTGGATCAACACAGACTTAAAGGAGCACTCAAACCGGGTGTATTTACCCCGAAGGCCTACACTCTGAAGAGTCCATCAGGGCCTCTCCCTCCTGATTCAGGTCCAACCCAGAAAATATTTTAGCACATAGACTATATCTATGAACTGTACAAAACACATGTCTCCTCAATTGTTATCAAAATAGTTTTATCTCGTCATGCTTGTGATTAAACTTGTCGGGTCCCCACAGTAGTTCCCATCACAATACTTGTCGTGCATTAACTCGCCGCCCTTAAAGGGTCTTAGTATTAACTCGTCGCCCTTAAAGAGACTTAGCATTAACTCGTCACAATATCTCAATGCACATATATATTACGAGTCAATACATACTCAATTTATCACATATATTTGATGTCAATCACAATGGTATAATCTCAAAGTAGCATGTTATCACACCTCATGAATCATATACACTTTACCTATGAACTATGCAATACACACGATTTCTCAATTGTTCTCACAATGATTTTATCTCGTCATGCTTGTGATTAAACTCGTCGGGTCTCCACAGTGGATCCCATCACAATACTCATCGCACAAAAACTCATCGCCCTTAAAGGGTCTTACAGTTGTGTGATTGCACAGTTCATAGCTCACAAATCAATATACACATCTAAATACACATATTTCACCATTGATCACAGGTTCAATTTGTCACTTACTCACTTGTTGTTCTCCTTGAATTCAAAGCTTGTGGATTTTTGTTGTGGTCTCCTAAGGAAGACATCATTGTGAGTGATTAAGTCCTTGTCCCATTCCTTTTTTATGATCTTGGTTTTGAAAAATGCATGAGTTGGATATGTTAGGATAGGATGGATCTCAACCTATGTCAAAGTGTGAGTTTGTTACTTTTGCTTAAGGACAAGAAAAGTTCAAGTTTGGGGGAGTTGATTATTGCCAAAAATACTTAATTGAGACATGTGGATTTAGGCAATTATCTCATCTTTTTTCTTATTTAGGACTTTGTTTATGCCCTTTTTATGTAAACTTTTAATTTGTAGTTTGTTCTCTTTAACTTGTCATTTTGCTATATCTCATATGCTTATTGATGGATTATTTTGTAGGAATTTGAAATGGATTGAATTGCATTATTGGAGCAAGGTTCAGTGAAAGCTTGAAGTGGAAATTACAGCTCAAATATGCATAATTTAGTATTGGAGGGCCCAAATTGAAATTCCTTTTTGGAGAAGATGAAAAAAAAAACTACAAGGAAAAATCAACTATAGCCAAATAGCTTTTGGCTTAAGCTAAATTCAGATAGAACTACACAAACGTACTATATGTTTAAGCTTGAAATTTTTGGCTTAAACAAACCCTCACTTAAGTGTAGGTTTTTGAGACTATATAAATAGATTTTCACGATCATTTTTTAGGGAACGTTTGTCACTTTGTAAGAATAGCTCCTTTACTAAAGTTCTTCTTCTCTAACTTTTTTCTTTTGTTGTTCTTCCATCTTTCTTGCTTTCTATTCATGGATATGGGTAGCTAAACCCTCCATTGTTAGGGTTATATTGTATTCGAACCTTATGCTCTCTTGTATTTCTTTTGAAATAGTGCTATATATTTATTTTGTTCTTCAATGTTAACTTTTTACTTCTATGCTTCATGCTTATTATGTATTGGCCACCAGTAGCTTGCTTTTTAGATGATATTGTTATTGGAAAATACCTTATTTATCTTAAAGTATGGTAAAATGCCCATTAAATCTCAGAGATAAGAATAAGATAAGGGTTAATGGTTATTTTTGTCACTAAACTTAAAACAAGTCTCTTTGTTAAATGTGCAAGGGATTGACATTTAATGGAGAAACTTAGGTCTTTTCACCTAAGAAATTAGGATTAGAATACTGTCTTTGAACTGAGATTGGTATTATCATTGGATTACAAGTTGAGTATCATGTTTTAGTGTAAAGAGAGTTTGATTCGGTGAAATCTAATCCCGACAACCTTCATCATTTGAATTTTATATCATTTTATTGTGTGTTTATCAAAAATCCCAAAAATATTGTAACTTATAGCTTTGTTCTGGTTCATCTTTATGGTTGAATGCTGTGTTCAAATCATCATTGTTTATTTGTCTGTTTAGGTAGTAAAAATTAGTGATATTTGCTAAGTATTGTGCAAGTCTTTGTGGAAATGATAACTCTTATTTATCAAATACTACTTAACGACTTGGTATGCTTGCCAATAAGGCCTTGACAATGGCACCAAAAAACTTGTTGACTCATTAGCAAGCATCCTCGGCAATGACTAAGTATTGTTCAAGAAATGAGGTTTGGAAATAAGAAGCATACTCTTACTGGTCCTTATTAAATCGTTTGTATTTGGTGTAGTAGTCCCATAATTTTGTCATTTGGTTGTCTTTACTGGCAAAATTGTTGTTTATCATCATTGGCAATCGTCTCACATTATTATCACTAGCATGGATATTCAAGTTTGTTGTACACTCCATGTCATCTTTTTCATTTGGAACATCCCTTTGCTCAGCATGTTCATGCTCCACATTAGTAGGGCACATGTCATCCTTCTTATTTGAAACATCCCCTGGCTCCACATTAGTCTCTTTATTCATTTCCTTTGAGCAGGGGTCAAATTGCTATTCGTGTGAACCCAATTCTTTGGTATACCCACATGTCTTATGCGGATCTAAAAAAAACCATTGTTACAATCATCAAATGACAATAAATTATAATAAAATCCTTAAGTGAAACACATTAACAACATTAATTACATACCTTTTTAGAGTTAGCATCATTATCACCCTGCATTTGTTTTGTTTGTTTCATGGCCACTTGTTGCTTTTAATTGATTTAATGAACAACTAATTACCTTTCAAATTAGAGACATAAATATCAGTTAAACAATAACTATATTAGTAGAATTCAAATTTTTCAATATATCATTGAAGCAAATTTTACAATATATAAGTATACCATGATTAAATATTCAATGGAAACAAGCATATTGTGGGGAACATGGGAAAAACTTCAAGACAAACCTAGAAAACCGTTTGTCCACATTGGAGAAACTTTATGCATGGAAGAAAAAATTGTATAATTGAAGATGAAGACAAGTTACAAGCTATTTATGAGATAAAATTCAAGAGACTGAAAACATTAGATAATCTAGGAGCTAAATCAAGTATAATTGATGCTACTAGGGCATCAATAAGGAAGTTGCAAAAAAAAAATCAATATTTTCATCATAACTATTGAAACTATAATAGGAAGAATACATAAATTGAGGAATAACCGATTGCAGCCTCAACATGCAGCATTGATTATTGGATTCATAAGAATGTGGAAATCCATGCTGAAATGCCACTAGAAACAATTTGGAGTTATCATGGAGAGTAAAAATTAGTCTCTAAAGATTAACATGGGTCTGCAATGAGAAGAAGGTCGTAAGGCAATTGTACAAGTTGAAAAGGAGTTTTTCAATTGGTGCAATCAATTCAACAATTGGGTTAAGACTCGAAAATCTCATGTCAATAATTTCTATGAGTGGCTCATAAGGTGCCTTCCTAATGAACTTGAAGACACAACTGATGGCAAGATGATTGGAATCACATAATGAGTAGAATTTCATAGATAGCGGTGCTAGAGTCCGCGCACGAATTTGCTCTAGAACTACATGAGTTATGGGAAATGCAAGATGAAGTGCAACACCAAAGAATCAAAGTAGAGTATCTTAGAAAGGACTTTGAGAAACAACTTATTTGCGCATAGACATTGGATGCTCAGAATATGAGCATAATAAAGTTTAGAGATAGCTTGATTCTAATAGCGATGTTTCACCACTAGATGATCTAAAAGTGGATTTAGATTCTATGAAGAACTATAAGTAATATAAATTAAAAGCAACATAGTTATTATTTATGAAACAATATGTGTGTGTGCCATACTTGTGCTCGTGTTTGGCATTGTGGACAATTAGGTATGCTTCAAAAGCAACAAGTTTGATACGTATATTGTACTATATAGAATACCAGATCATTTTAAGAATATATAAGCTTATAATGAAGACAAGACACACTACAATTTGTAGGTTACAAAAATAAAAATTTAACCCTGACAAATGCACAAAATGGAGACATGTTCTTGTCCATAATTACATTAATAAATTTTCACCAAAAACTTATCTACAACTAACAACAATGTCATCACAAATTGGAAAGAAGTGTCAGGAATGATGATTCAACATACAAGTTGACAAAGAGTTACCATGGAAGTTAGTACTTAGTAGTAGTATAAAACATGTCTAGAGATTTTATGAAAGAGGGAGAATTGATACATATGCAACCACAAATTATGGCATAAATCAATATAATTATTTCCTTTCAAGAAGAATAAGAAAGATTCACAAAGTTTAGATACCTCACATTTATCATATCCAATCATTTCAAAGGTTTCCAAATCCCAAAATTTCATTGTTCTATTTGCAGCTCCTGCAAAACAATTTGTGAATTTCAATAACTTAGCTCAAGAGGGGAGGACTAAACAAGCCTTAAGACCATTTACTTTAGCCATATTCCTACACAATGTGGGACATCTTAACATAACACTTGTACAAACATTAAGTTTGTGGAAATTTTGAAGGTAGAGAGGACACAACTATAGAATGCATTACAACTGACACTTTGCAAAACCATACAACACATTTTACATCCCCAATACTTGGTAACATCTAATTGATATCAATAACATACATGTGGAAGTTTCATAGGTTGAATCTATTATCATTATGAGACTTATCTCATTGACATTAAATAAAAGACCTAAAGAACGAAAGAAATATATTTTCCTTGTTTTCTAAAGATTTAACATTAAGATGGATTATATATAAATACAAATGCTAGAAGAAAAGTTCACTATTTAATTTAGGGCTTAGTAAAATTAGTATAAAATGAAGAGCAGGCCAAGAAAGAAGGTTGGGCAAGGCATAGTGCAATATGCCTTGTTAGATTTATGTTTCCATCAATTAGCTATAACAAATATGTTAGACAATATCATGCTTATCCCATGCTTTAAATTTGATTATGTTATTAATTGCAATCACATATATATGATTTATAGGCAGGACACAATTCATGATACGATAAAAATAATAAATCACAGTTAACTACGAAAATATGACAATTATGTTTAAGACCTTAATTGATAGGTTTTCTACAAATGCATGCTTCGCGTTATATGTTCATCATATATAAAATATCTGTGAATGAGATATTTGATATACATGAAATTAGAATTAAGCTAGCAACTTCTAAACCTTAGTCATTTATTGATTGATTGGTTGTAACTTGTATAGGTGGACTACATATGTTGCATATGTCTAGGAAGGGGTAGGATCTTATCAAGAGGAAGCAAGGCAATTTTGTCAGTTTCAAGAATGATCTAGTCAATTAAAATATGCTTTAAATTCTTGCAAATAAAACAAAGGAAACAATTGTACCATTCATAATTTTGTAATATGCACTCCACGGCAAAGAATACTACTTTAACACTCTGACTCAATAGGCAATAAACCTTTTATTCAACACTATATGTTTTTAAACACAAAAGTTTTTTACCATTATGTTTGTCAGATCCAATTATGTATAATTTTTCACCAAAATAAACACAATTTGTTCATGTAACTATGTCAGCACGACAAACATATGATTGTCAACAGAAAATTCAACTGAAATTTATGATATTTCAACCTGACTAAATTAATCATACTAACATTGTAACATTAGATCTCAATAACTTAATAACATTAAAGTTAAACTTGAACACATAAAGCACTCTTAAAGAAACATTGTACAACACATAAACATGGGAAATGAATTAGATATGAATATGTTAATCAGACTAGTATTATAATTCTCTATTTGTACATGTGGTTCCCTTGAAATTTTTTTAATTGTAAATTTTTGTATGTATATTAGATAATTTTTTTTGCCAATCTTAATTTGAACCTTGGGTTGAGAATTGCCATTTTCTTTTCTCATTCTTAGTTTGTGCCTTCTTCAGTGTTGTTGGACGATATCTTGTGTTGTTGGGTTGTTTAACCCATAGAAAAAAATATTAGGTAATTATTTTCATGTAGTATTTTATTTGGAATTTGACTATAAAAATATTATATTTATGTGTTGTTTATCTTTTATATTTTTTATAAAACATGTTATTCTTTTTATAGTCTTTCTTATGTAGATAATAATATTTTTTTAACTTTAAAGATATAATATGAGTATCATTTATATTCTTTTTAGTAGTCTTTTCCATTATTTAAAATGATTGTAATTACAATCAAATAAATTTATTATTATTTTTTATATTGATTTCATTATAATTAATTTAATAATTAAAGGGTATTAACTTTTGTTAACGGGACACATTTGACTACTCGAACACTGAGGCACGTCAATAAAGATTCTCTTTTTTCTATATTATTACATGTTAGTTTTTTATTTTTTAACATTTTTCCATTAAATTCAGAAGGAAAATATTATTAATAATAGTAATTATATTATCATTGCATACTTTACAACTATTTTATATTTATTAAATGTAATGAATATTTAATATTTCATGCTCTGAATTTATAAAAATAAAAAAGTATTATTATTATTATTATTATTAAATTATGAATTTATAAAATTAAAAACATATAATGTTAAAATTGAATTTTTATATAATAATTTAAAATAACTCTGATTATTGCTTTTGTTATTAATTTATGGTTATAAAAATATGTAATTATTATTATTAATGTAGTTTATGCAATTTTCTATAAAAAATAAAGATAAAATGAATATATATATATATATATATATATATATATATATATATATACATATAATTTTATATTAATTTATTTTAAATATCACTTCAAAATAATCCAAATATCTATAAATAAATCTAAATTGTTCACAAAATTTATTTTAATATATATATATATATATATATATATATATATATATATATATATATATATATATATATATATATATATATATATATATATATATATATATATATATATCCTTAGTTATTTAGTTATTAGATAAATTTTATGAATTATTTACATTTACCTACATCTTTTTAAAATTCGTACTTTCAGTTATTATTTTTCATAAAATATATTTTGAAGTAATTATTTTTTAAGAAAATAATAAATTTTAGAATAATTATTAATATAATATTCAATTTTATTATTATATTTAGTATTTTAATAAAATCACATAATAAAAATTAAATATATTTTCATTGGAGAATTAATTAATGGGAAGAAAACAACTAATAGTGCATTATTATTAATTTAATTTTAATTATTATATTAATAAAATTTAAAATATTATTATGATTTTGAAAAAAAAATTAATATCTATATATATAATAAATTATCATTTAATTTTTATCCTTAATTATTAATGTAAAATAAAATTGTATCATAAATAAAATATTGCTACCTAACATAAAGTAATAAAAATTAATATTTAATCATCAAAATTATATAATAAATTACATTAATGTCAATAATTTAGAAATATTAAATTCAATCTGACGGTTATTATAAAATTGAGTGATTGACCTAAGGGCTACAAAAATTATAAATATACCAATTAACAATAAACTATTTTTAAAACTTCCGATTATCCAATTTTTAAATTTTTTATAATATATCAATTAACAATAAAAACACGATTATGCTACGTTTTAAGAGGGGAAAAAGATAGGGAAGGAGTCATTCAGTCCTTCCCACAGAACAAGAAGCTAGGGCACGTCCATTAGAGGGAGGATCACCCATTTCCTCTCCATTTTCTTCCATTTCCTACCACCATCTTCATCCTTTGTTGTATTTGTAAGCCTCTCATGACAATGAGATGCTAAACCACTGGTGAGAGCTTAACAACCAAACACTCTTGATGTAATGATTATTATTATCTATTTAATGTTATTTCAATTTCATTGTCTCTTTTCTGTGCTTATTTTCATGTTTGTGCCTTGATCATCCATGCTCGTGTTATGTTATAAGGTTTAGGCATTGAGAAATATTTATCTCTTAAGAATTGGAAAGAACATCTAAATAATTCATCTTTAGGGATAAAATGGTGTTATTTAGCCTATTTTATGCATCTATATTTATAATTCAATTTATCTAGTTTATCTCTTAAGGGATTAGGGGAAAAATTAGGTAGATTAGGCTACTTCGTGTGAGGAATCATGACTAAAATATATGAGTAGATGTAGGTGATAATTGAAATAGTATTGGATAGAAAAAAATCATTAACGTTTCATCAAGAGTAGTTTTGGTAGGCTAAGCCCCTAACATACCTGTAATTCTGCATCGACCGTCACATCACTGCTTTGAGTGTTTGTTTTTCTTGACCTTGCACATGCTAGCTTATTAGTTTAATTTTATGTCAAATTTACATTTAATGTCACCCGTTACAAATACTTGAATCAATTCATTAATTGCTTGAAAATTGGATATACATAAATTCGGAGTACAGTAAAACTCTCTGTGGACTTGACACTCGGACTTCTGTTTTAAGATACTACTTGGATGAATTGATACACTTTCCAATGAGTTAACAAGTTTTTGGCACCGTTGCCGGGGACTTTGTCCTTTGTACTTGGTAGTTTGCATATTCCAATTTTAAAGTAATTATTCTTTTTTTAATTCTTTAATTTAATTCTATTTTGTAATTGATTCTTTAACCTTGTTAACCTGTTCTATAGTTGTTTTCCTTCTTGTATGTGAGGTAAAAGTTTAGAGGATGACCTTGTTCCATTGAATCTGGAGATTGAAGCCACTTGTAGGAGAAACAAAGCTGCAAGAAGAAGAGAGCAATAAGAGGGGCGGGCAAATCAAGGGGATAGAAGAGCCTCATCCTCAACCTTTCCTGTGGTCTTTGAGGAATCGATGGTGTCCAATCCGTAACACATTTTTGAAGAACCTATAATGGCATAAGATCGGCCTTCGAGGTTGACTCTGGAGGATTATTCTAGCTCCTTAACACCACAATATTTCACCAGCATAGCACGATCGAAAGTTCAAGCGGCCAATATTTCATATCCCCACTCTCTCATTCAATTGATTCAAGGAAATCTTTTCCATGGTCTACTGAATGAGGACTCGTATTCTTATCTTGCTACATACATAGAGATATGCAATACGGTGAAGATAACAGGTGTTTCGAGAGATGCCATCCGCCTCAATTTGTTTTCTTTTTCCTTAGCTGGTGAAGCAAAGAGATCGCTTCACTCATTCAAGGGAAATAGTTTGTGAACTTCGGAAGAGGTGGTTGAGAATTCCTTCAAGAAGTACTTTTCGGAGTCCAAGACAGCTGAGTGGAAGGCTGAAATTTCATCATTTCACCAATTCCTTGATGAATAATTAAGTGAAGCTCTAGACCACTTTCGTGGTCTACTTAGAAGAACTCCTACTCATGGGTTCAGTGAGCCTATCCAGTTGAACATATTCATTGATGGCTTACGACCCCATTCCAAGCAGCTTCTTGATGCTTCCACCGGTGGTAAGATTAAATTGAATCCCCCTGATGAAGCTATGGAGCTAATAGAGAATATGGCAGCAAGTGACCATGTCATTCTTCCTGATAGAGCTTACACACCTACGAAGAAGAGTCTTCTTGAGCTTATGTCTCAAGATGCATTGTTAGCTCAAAGCAAGCTCTTAGCCAAAAAGATTGAAACCCTCACAGAGACTTGAACAAGCTCCCTCAATAGTTGCATGTTATGCAACCTGCTTCATCTTCTATGATGCAAGTTGGGGGATGCAACATGTGTGGTGGAACCCATGAGTTAGGCATGTGCATGGCTCAAGAAGATGCATCTAAAGAGGTCAATTATATGGCTAATCCAAATCGCCAAGGGTTTCACCAAGGGAGGAATTCAGGGTACCATCAGGGAGGAAATTTCTCTCAAAATCAAGGTCATGGTTGGAGATCCCACCCCAGAAATAACTTCAACAAGGATGAAAAAGGTTCGTCTAATTGGCCTCCTAATAAGGGACCTAATTTGTATGAGAGAACCACCAAGCTGGAAGACACCTTTACTCAGTTTATGTTAGTCTTAATGTTAAATCATAAGAGCATAGAGTCGGCCATCAAGAATCTGGAGGTACTGGTGGGCCCATTAGCCAAGCAATTGGCTGAAAAATCCACAGGGAACTTTGTGGCCAATACTGAGAAGAACCCCAAAGAGGATTGTAAGGCGGTCCTCACAAGGAACAAGAGGAAAGAGGGCATTGAAAAAGAAAAGAGAGCTGAGGGAGAAGTGGAGGATGTAAGTGATAAGGAAGGAGATGATAAAAAAAAAAAAGAAAAGAAGAGGCTGAAAATAAAGAGAAAAAAATATGAGAATGGAAAAAATGAAAAAAATGAGAAAAATGAAAAAGAAACAAATGAGTGTAAGAAGAGTGGTGATGAGGTCTTAATCTCTGTGACCAAGAGTCAGTTAGCTAGGGAGGTCAGAAAGGAGGCACTATCAGTCCTAGTGAAAGAAGCCTCGTATCCCTTAGTGCCATCAAAGAAAGAGAATGAGCGATATTTTGCTCATTTTCTTGACATATTCAAGAAGTTGGAGATCACCATTCCTTTTGGAGAGGCCTTACAATAGATGCTTATGTATACTAAGTTTTTGAAGGACCTCCTCACGAAGAAAGGTTGTGAATCATGCAGGTTTTGATGATGCCAAAAAGAATTTACTTGATAATGGTTGTCATCATAAAAAATGGGGAGAATGTGAATCATCCAGGTTTTGATGATGCCAAAAAGAATTTATTTGATAATGGTTGTCATCATCAAAAAGGGGGAGAATGTAAATTTATAAATACAAGGTTTTGATGATGCCAAAGTATAATCAAACAAGATTGCTTCAAGAAACATTCAAGGCTAAGCAAACAGAGATTGCTTCAAGATTAATTCAAGGCAAAGTGAACAAGATCAAGTAAATCTAAGATAAGAACTCAATAAGTTTGTTTAAAGAATCTCAATTTGATTGCTTTAGTTTGGCCTCAACATCTTTAGTATCAAACACTCTTTTATCAAATGCTAAATCAGTTCAAAATGATATTTTTGAACTGGTAATCGATTACCAGACTGTGCAATCAATTACCAGAGAGTTTGTGAAGATATTTTTGACTGACGGCACAAAACTGTTTGAATTTTGATCTGTGTAATCGATTACCAGAATCCTATAATTGAGTACCAGTGAAGAGATTTCAGAAAAACCTTTGAAAAGTCATGACTCTTCATAAATATAACTGTGTAATCGATTACCAGAATCCTGTAATCGATTACTAGTGAGAAAATTTCAGAAAAGCTTTTTGAAAAGACATATCTCTTTAAACCATTTTGAAAAGGCACAATGGGCCTATATATATGTGTGTCTGACTTCGAAAAGAAAAAAAAAGAGATGTTCAAAGAGAACTTAATTGTCAAATACTCTCTAAACAACTATTGGCCAAACACTTGCAAATTTATTGAGAATTCTTCTAAGATCTTCAATTTGTATCATCTACTCTAAAGGAGAGAAATCTTTCTATTCATCTCATAATCTCAGTTGTAATCAAGAAATTGTTTGTCTCTTGGATTGTGAGAATATTGAACACAAGGGTAAGCGATGCCAAGGCGTGTTCAAAGACTGTAAAGGATTTACAGAGATAGTGGAAAATCTCAAGTGGGTTGCTTAAGGACTAGATGTAGGCATAGAAAGTGGTCGAACCAATATAAATTCAGTTTACATTTCTCTCTTCCCTTATCTCAGTTATTTCATTGCAGTTTACTTTGTCTTATATAGTTAAAAGAACATTATTAAATTAATTGCTTCTTCTTCTTCTTCATTCTGAGCCTATCATATATCATTTAAAAGGGGGTTAAAATTCGTTAGTGGAAAACTTTTGAAACTTAATTCACCCCTCTCTAAAGTTATTGAGGTCACTTGTCCAACAAAGGTGACAACTTCGAAATCTGAGTTCATTTGATAATCAATTTTGGCTAATAATGATTGTAATTTCTTCACTTTACTATTGTTTTGAATGAAATAATGAAGAAATCAACATCTTTGCAATTTTTTATTAGAAGACGTCAAAAGAAGAAGATTTCAAGTGCTTTAGAGGAAAAATTGATGCAAAAACTGAAGAAAAAGCCTTAAAGAAAAGTTGGAAGAATTGAATAGCTCGCTTAGCTCGAAGAAAGCCCACAACAAAGCCCAAAAGCCCGCTTGGTGCGAAAGCCGCCGTTAAGCATAAAGTGAGCATGAAAAGTAAGCTACGTGGAGCCCATGTAAAGAAGAGGAAGCATAAGGGAAAAACACACCAAGTCTCAGAGAGTCTAAGCCTATCCCTTAAGGGAAACCCCTCTTCTTTAGCCATTCCCCTCTTTCTTTCTTCTAGTCATCCAGCCTCTTCTTCCATCCATATTAGCCCCTGAAGTGTAAAGCCTCGCATGACTATGAGAGGCTAAACCCCTTTTGTTGGGAGCCTAGAGACCAAAATTTTGTAATGTAATTCTTTCCCATTATCTATTTAATGCAATTCTGTTTCTATTACTCTTCTCTGTGCTTTTCTGTTGTTATGGCATGATCATCCATATAATGTTTAGAGGATAATGCATTGAAAAATAGTTATTTTCTAAAGAACTTGGGAAGGGTATCTAAATAAATTCATTGCTATAAATAGATTGACATTTGTTTTGCCCAAGAATTTTTGCATCTCTTATCTTAATGTGATTTGTTATATATATCTCTACAAAGAAATTTGGGGGAAAAAGATAGATAAACTAGGCTCTTCGTGCGGGAAACCAAAGATAGAGTAATTCAGTAGATGTGGGTGCAAACATGAATTTCATTAGATAGAGAAAATCTTTTACATTGCATTATATGTAGTTTTGACATGCTAGGCCCCAACATTATCACATTCTGATTTCATCCTTTTGCATTTAAATTATTATTTATTTTTTCATGTTATCTTTTTCTTTGCCTTATTCCAAATTTCACACTCCTAATTCCTTATCTTTTCTTCTTCTACTTCTTCTCATTACTTAATAATTGGGCTTGTATCACTTAAGTACAACCAAAGTCCCTGTGGATTTGATACTTGAACTTCCATTTTAGTCTTTACTACTTGTGGTAAATTGGTACACTTGCCAATAAGTTAACAAGTTTTTGATGACGTTGTCGGGGACTTTGGTTTTCATATTTGGTTCTTACAAATCCCAATTTGAGAGAAATCATTCTTTATTCTTTAATTTTTATCTTTTAATTTTTTATTTAATTTTTCAAAAAAAAACTATTTTCATTTTTTCTTTGTTCTCGTCTTTTATTCTTTTTTAAATTAATAAAAAAAAATTAATTATGTGATAACCTGCACGGTAGTTTTTTCTTCTTCTTGTATGTGAGGTATATCTACAGGGGAAAATCTTGTTCCCTTGAAACTAGAGATCGAACAACAACCAAAAGGAATAACGCTACAAGAAGAAGGAGAGAGCAACAAAAGTTATAAGGTAATCAAGGAGAGAGATGACCTTCATTTGAATCATCATCTCTCTCTCATGTGACCAACCCACATCCTTTCTCTGAAGAATGCATCATGGCGAAAGATCGTCCAAAGAGGATGACGTTGGGGGATTTCTCTAGCTTTGCTACACCTCAGTACTTCACCAGCATAGCTAGACTGGATGTTCAAGTGGCCAACATCATATATCCACATTCCTTCATCCAGTTGATCCAGGGGAATCTATTCCATGGCCTACTGAGTGAAGATCGTATGCACACCTTGCCACATACATCGAGATCTATAACACGGTGAAGATTTCAAGAGTTCCAGAAGATGTCATCTGCCTCAACCTATTCTCTTTCTCCTTGGTCGGTGAACCAAAAAGAGGGCTTCACTCATTTAAAGGGAATAGCCTATGGACATGGGAAAAGGTGGTGGAGAAGTTCCTAAAAAAGTACTTCCCGGAGTCCAAAACAGCTGAGGGGAAGGTGGAAATCTCATCCTTCCACCAACACCCTGACGAATCACTGAGTGAAGCACTAGATCACTTCCATGGGTTGCTCTAAAAGACTCTTACACATGGGTTCAACGAGCTAGTCCAGTTCAACATCTTCATTGATGGCTTATGACACTATTCCAAGCAGCTCCTAGATGCCTCCGTTGGTGGGAAGATCAAGCTGAAGACTCCAGAAGAAGCCATGGAGTTGATAAAGAATATGGCAGCCAGCGATCACGCCATTCTTCATGATTGAGCCTACACACCTACAAAGAAAATCCTTCTTGAGCTCACTTCTTAAGATGCTATACTAGCTCAAAATAAGCTCTTGGCCAAGACCTTAGAGACCCTCACAGCAACTCTGAGTAATCTCCCTCAACAGTTGCATGTAGTGCAACCTTCTCCATCTTCAGTCATTCATATTGGGAGATGCAACATCTGTGGTGGTACTCACGAGTTAGGCTCATGCATGGTCCAAGATGACGCAGCTAACAAAGTTAACTACATGGGCAGTCAGAATCATTAAGGATTCCATCAAGGAGGTCCACCAGGATTCCATCAAGGAGGACCACCAAGATTCAATCAGAGAGGAAATTTCTCTCAGGGCCAAGGTTAGAGATTCCATCCTGGGAATAATTTCAACCAAGGAGGTTCATCTCATTAGCCTCCCAGCCAATATCCTAGCCTATATGAGAAAACCACTAGGTTGGAAGAAGTGATGGCGTAGTTCATGCAAACTACCTTGTGACACCAAAAGAGTATTGATTCAACAATCAGGAATCTTGAGGTACAAATGGGCCAATTAGCTAAGCAAATGACTGAAAGACCCATTTGGAACCTTTGGGATCAATATTGAGATGAATCCCAAAGAGGAATGCAAGGTAATTTTCACTAGGAGGGAAAGTGCTAAGAAAGAAAAGAGAATTGAGTAGGATCTGAGTAATGAGGAAGGAGAAAAGAAAAAGAGAGAAGAAGGAGAAAAGGATAAGAGTAAGGAGAGTGCTGATGAGGTCTCAACCACTAAGACCAAGACCAATAGCCAGTTAGTTCGGAAGGCTGGAAAGGAGAGACCCTCAGTCCTAGTGAAGAATGTTCCATATCCCTTGGTGCCATCCAAGAATGACAATGAGCGATACTTTATAGTAGACGCCTTCATATACCAAATTCCTGAAGAACTTTTGCACAAAGAAAGGGAAATATATCAACAATAAGATCATAGTGGTAAAGGGCAATTGCAGTGCAGTGATCCAGAGGAAGCTACCACATAAGCTCAAAGATCCAGGAAATGTGACCATCCCATGCTCTATTGGGGATGTGTCCATAGGGAAGGCTCTCATTGACCTAGGAGCAAGCATCAACTTGATGCCCCTGTTCATGTGCTAACGAATTAGAAATTTGAAGATAGCTCCTACGAGGATGACACTCCAGCTAGCAGATCGTTCCATCACAAGACCATTCAGGATAGTTGAAGATGTCTTGGTCAAAATCCACCAACTCACTTTTCCGGTGGACTTTGTAATCATGGAAATTGAAGAAGATGTTGAGATCCCCTTGATTGTAGGTCATCCATTCATGCTGACTACAAAGTGTGTTGCAGACATGGGTAATGGAAACTTGGAGATGAATGTGGAGGACTAGAAAGCCACCTTCAACTTGTTTGAGGCGATAAAGCACCCTAGTAATAGCAAGACTTGTTTTAAGGTGGAGGAAATTGAGCAAAAAAATAATCTTGTTGGGGGCACCTAAATTCTATGTTTCTATAAGAAGATGAAACCAAGCTAGTTGTGAATCTTGCAGACTCTTCTAGTGTCTTCTTAGGGCCAAAACAGGCAAGACCCGAGCCACTCCAGACATTCCAGCAGCTCCTCCACTAGCGGTCCCTCCTCTAGACGTCTCTCCTCCACCTACCAGCTAGACCTTTATGCCTTTTTCTCTGCCAGAGAAACTCCTTCCTATGTTGCATAACCTTTACCATGGCCAGTACCTATAGATGCAGAGCCTCCACCATCTCTCTCTCCAGCAGCCGGTGATGACACTAGAGGTATTCCTAGCCCAGGATGCTTGGCTAGGAGTCCAACTTCCTTCTGTTAGGGGAGTGACACCTCTGGTGTTGCTAATGATGACGTCGTAGATGTCAATACTGATGATGATTATGTTGCGAATATCAGTGATGCTCATAGAGCTTAGGATCTAGGTCTCACACAAGATTGAGGCCATTATGACCAGGATTTTTTCTTTATATTTCTTTTCTTTAATTTTTCTTTTTCTTTATTTTAATTTTAGCAGTTAATTTCAGTAGTTTAATTTCATTAATTGAATAAAAAATTGCATGATAGAGACTTAGGAAATCATTAATTGGCCAGGACTTGTTCTAGATGAATTGATGAATGAGATATACTGTGTACTGATTGAGAAAATTCTGATTCTTGTGTGAGCAGGCGTTATTGTGAGTGATGAAGTATGAATCGAAAGCACAAGAGTGAAGATGTTAGCATGTCTGAATGGAAATCATGGTATGGTAAGCTAAGTACTTCATAAATGTCTGGTGAGTTGTGCGAACCTTTGATTGTGAAAGAACGACTGTCTTTAAACTTTCTGATTTTGCATGATTCTTAGATTATTTGAGTATATACAGAATGTGGAAATGATCAAGGCCTTGTTTGTATTAAATTGTTTCAGCCACTTAGCCAGATAGCCACCCTATCATGAATTAATACATCCATTGCACCCTGTTGAGCCTAATGTGAATAAATTGCCATTGAAACCCAAGCCGAATGAAAGTGATATTGAATAACTACCCTATCTTAGGTTGTAGGAGAACACTTATGGGTTAAGAAAAATTTGCCCCTAATTTGGGGGAGGATTCTTGGGTGATTTTTGTTGCATGGACATTGTCATACCCTAATTTCGTCCGGGGACCTTTGCTCGATGACGTGCGACCATTCTTTGGTCCTCGTGAGGTGCTTGGCACCCATCATTAGGCAATTTGTGAAATTCCAGGACATGCCGAAAAACCAAAAAAATATTGATGCACAATCCGTAAGTTTCCGTGACACACCGGAAATCAAATGGAAGCATCGTTGCATAATTAAGTGAGGTTCCGTAACATTCCGTAAGTCAAAAAGGGGATGATTATGTAATCCGCAAGGTTCCGTAACATTACGGAAAGAAAACAAGTATCGTTACGAAATTCGTAAGTTTCCGTAACTTTACGAAAAAAGAATCACCAAAAAATAGCAGAGGGGGGTGTACTTAGTAAAAATGGGGGTGCAAATAGCACCCAGGCCCATTTGGGCCCTCCAGAAGATTCCTCCAGAAGGCGGTTGCTTCTGGAGGAAGCAACCCTGCTCGCCTGGGCGAGCTGAGCTCGCCTGGGCGAGCTGGGCGGCAACCACATAGGGGAGGAAAGCAAGAAGGAAAGGGTCCAGCCCCTTAGGCACTTCTCTCTCTTTCGAATTTGCTTGGAAAAATTGTTTCCGTGAAGAAAATCTAAGCCGAGGCGCTTCCGAAACGTTTCCGTAACGTTTTCCGTGAGGAATCTCGCAAAGCTTTCAACCGTTCTTCGACGTTCTTCATTCGTTCTTCATCGTTCTTCGATCTTCAACGGGTAAGTACCTCGAACCAAGCTTTTCGATTCATTCTATGTACCCGTAGTGGTCCACATTGTGTTTCGTGCATTTTTATTCTCGTTTTGTTTACTTTTTATACCCCCTGTTGACGTGCTTAAGCCATTTTACTTAAGTCATTTCTCGCTTAACTTAAAAATAAAATAAATTTCCACCGAACGTTTGAATTGTATTATCCATTAACTTCGGTTAAAATAAATTCCGACCGTTCGGTCGTGCCGTAACCACGTTGGAAATCAAAAAAAGGTAAAAAATAATATAATAATCAAAAAGACATCTTTTAGTAAAATAAAACGGAAAATCAATCGGACGTTTTCTCTTTGGGATTTCTCATTCTTAATCGAATTAATTAATAACTAAAGTGAAACTAAAGGCTAAAATCAATTCGCCTAGTCAAGCTCGTCCATAAAAATAGGCTTTTGAAGTTTGTCATTTCAATTTCTCACTAAGTAAAATGGATCATTTTTAAGGTCCAACGCCTTAAAATGATCACCACTTAAGTAAAGAATCGCTTGATAAGAAAGAACTACGTAGGTCTGAGTTCCTCATTAAGGATACGTAGGAGCAAAAGCCCCGCTTTTGTCGACCACCCCAAGAGATCGTTAATGGTCCAATGCCTTAACGTTTCTCTTCTTTCAAAAAACAAGAGATCGTTAATGGTCCAAATGCCTTAACGTTTCTCTCCTTTCAAAAACAAGAGATCGTTAATGGTCCAACGCCTTAACGTTTCTCCCCTTTCAAAATCAAAAGACCGTTTAATGGTTCAACACCTTAAATGACCTTTTGTTCAATAAAAACATATTTTGCAAAAAAGACAAAAACAACTTAACAAAACACTTTGTTCCGAAAGAACTACGTAGGTCTGATTTTCTCATCCCAAATTGAGGAATACGTAGGAGCAAAGGGAAACACCCTTGTCGACCTCAAAAAAGGAAAAATATAAAAAGGGTATAAAGGATATAAGAACATAAAAGGGAACATAAAAATCAAAGTCATGTTTGCACATTCGATTAAAGGCTGCCGTCCCTTGGGACGGACGTGTGGGGTGCTAATACCTTCCCCGTGCGTAAATACAACTCCCGAACCTTTCACTTAAAAGTTCGTAGATCGCGTCTTTTCCGGTTTTTCCGACGTTTTCCTCAAATAAACGTTGGTGGCGACTCCGCGCGTATTCCTTTCGTGGAACACGCATCCCGCGAGTCTCGCGTCGCCCTCCCACCGAAGGGTAGGTTGCGACAGTTGGCGACTCCACTGGGGACTGTTTTTTGAGAGTTAGGCCATTTAATTTTGTGCAATGTTTTACCGTGACTTACCCCTTTGTTGGTTTCCTTTCATTATGTTCTTGTGTATATAAACTATTTGTTGCTTTTAGTGTGTTTTAGAATGTATGCATGAGGTAAATATTTATTCATTTGATGCACACAAACACTAACACTATTTGCACACACTGTGAGTGAAAAAGGGCCCTATACCCGGGTTCATGGGAACATAAGGAGTGGAGGTGAATCTGTGATCATGCTAGGTCTCCGACTTGCTTGATTACAGTGAACCCTCATCTAGAGCTTTTCTCTTTGAAAACTTATTGTTGCTAGTAGTCCCTACTGCTGCAATATGTTCTTCAAAGGGGATGATACCTCTAGAAACCATCAAGAGAGATATAACTACCTTGGGGTTTATTGCTAAAAGCCTAGTTAGTTCTCTCCCTTATAGGTCCCTTAAATAGGGGCACGGAGCAAACACGCTGCGTGCCATTTTTCACACTGCCATGCATGAGTATCATATACCCTTTTGCTTATGTTCGGTAAATATTGTCATACTGTGTACATTCCCGCATTGTGTCTTTTGCATAGGCATTGCATATGGGTTCTTCTTGATCCCTACTGTAAACAAACCAACGGAGGGTCCGTGTCGCCTTCTTAAAAACGTGCGTTGGGGCATTTTGCTACCCCTAGACGTCGTATCTAAGAAGGGGACAAATTCCCCGGACCCCCGCATTCCTAGATTGCATCTGTGTCATATGCATTCCATCATGCATTCATCCATCCCACCCATGAGATATCGGAGTTTTGATTTGCACCAGCTTTTGTCTCACTTTAGTAAGCATGGGAACAAATCAAACCGGCAAGAGGTTCTACCAAGTCAAGGTCAAAAGCCTAGATACCACCAGCATCAAGGAATTAGGGCGGTTGATGGAACCCCTCCAAATGCAAGCCTTCCGCAAGACTTACGGAAAGATCTTAGAGTTGACCATAGCAGAGGTGTCCATAGAAGCCATTGCATCACTTACCCAATACTACGACCAGCCTTTGAGATGCTTCACATTCGGGGACTTCCAATTAGTACCAACCATTGAAGAATTTGAGGAAATTCTAGGATGTCCTCTCAGGGGAAGAAAACCATATCTTTCCTCCGGGTGTCTCCCCTCTTTGAGAAGAATTGCAACTGTGGTCAAGGATTCAGCAAGAGGTTTGGACCGCATAAAACAGACTCGGAACGGCATAGCGGGCCTACCACAGAAGTACCTAGAAGACAAGGCGAGGGGTATGGCCAATCAAGGAGACTGGGTCCCGTTTATGGATGTGTTATCTTTGCTAATTTTTGGGGTCGTCCTCTTTCCAAACGTGGATGGTTTGGTAGACCTAGCAGCAATCGACGCTTTCCTTGCCTACCACCATAGCAAGGAAAGTCCGGTGGTAGCTGTCTTGGCAGATCTATTTGACACATTTGACCGAAGGTGCGAAAAGAGTAGCGCACGGATCATCTGTTGCTTACCCGCCCTCTGTGTTTGGTTGGTTTCGCACTTGTTCCAACAAGACGCAAGACATCCATGTCCGCTCCTGAGCCATCGCTCGTGTACTGAAAAGAGGAGAATAGATTGGGACCAGCTCTTGGCCAGGATAGGAGGTAGAACGATCAGTTGGTTCCCCCGATGGAAGGAAGGAAAAGAAGGAGTCCTTTTCTCATGTGGAAGATACCCAAACATTCCGCTGGTAGGAACGAGGGGTTGTATTAACTACAATCCCGCGCTCGCTATAAGACAACTAGGGTACCCCATGAGGGGAGCACCGACGGAAGAAAGCATGTCTCCTTTCCTTGTGAGGGATCTCGGCGCACAAAATTCCAAGACTATACAAAGAATCCATAAGGCATGGGAAACCCCGTTAAGGAAAGATCAAGAGCTTAGAGGTATTCGTAATGGCATCATTGGTGGGTACCACGAATGGCTGAAAGCTCATATACGAGGTTTAGATTGGCTCGCCAAGTTAAAAGTCGTCAGCGAAGAGAGTTTTGAAGCACCGGAAGAGGACGAAGAAGTCCAAACTCTCAAAAGCGAGTTAGGAAAGGCAAAACTTGCCAAGGAGAAGTTCAAGTTGGCCGCTACACACGTTCGGAAGGAGTGTGCCGGGTTACGGGAAGAGAATGCAATTACCGCAAGAGCCCTTGAACAAGAAACCAAGAGGGCTCGCAAGGAAGAGTATGGCCGGAACAAATTTCGCGGAGCTCTATGGGGTAGCAATAGTGAACTCAAGTTGCGAAGGGAAGAAAGAGACCAGTCGCGGGCACATAGCATGGTTCTGAAAGAGGAGTTAATTGCTTGTTCAAGGTCCAAAAGAAGCTTGTCTCAGCGTTTATGCGAGACGGAGACCAACATGTTAGCTATCATCGCCAAGTACCAAGAAGAGTTAGGTCTAGCCACGGCCCACGAGCATAGAATCGCGGATGAGTATGCTCAAGTATATGCGGAAAAAGAGGCTAGAGGAAGGGTGATCGACTCTTTACACCAAGAGGCAACCATATGGATGGACCGGTTTGCTCTTACCTTGAACGGGAGTCAAGAACTTCCCCGCTTGTTAGCCAAGGCCAAGGCGATGGCAGACACCTACTCCACCCCCGAAGAGATTCATGGGCTTCTCGGCTATTGCCAGCATATGATAGACTTAATGGCCCACATAATTAGAAATCGTTAGGAAACTTGTATGGTCTCTCAGACCTTGACTGGATACGACTTCTTTTTTGAAATAAAATGAGTTGGTCCCATGTTTCTACTCCAAAAAGCTTGTGCAAATCAAATCACTCCTACATTTTATCTCTAGCATGCATTGTATGTTGGTCTCGTCCTTTGTCACGGGAAGCCGGAAGGTCCATATCACCTTCTTAATTGTACACATGGGGCACTGCGCCCCCAAATGCGCAAGTAAGAAGAGATAATTTTCCGGGTTCTCGTGTCCGTAAAATGCATTCATATCATGCATCGCATAAGCATCTCTTCATAACATCATAATGGACATATCCTGCATTTGTCCGTTATCATATTCCAGCCTCACATTTTGCATGAGTCATGGCATCATCATGCGTATGCGTTCAACAAACTTTTTGATCTGCAAAATTGCATACCATTTGTTTTCATGTTTGCTCATCCTTGCGTTTTCCTCTACAAAACAAAAACAAAAAAGGGGGAAGCGTGAAACTTCACACTACATTCTTAGTTTCATGTGTTAGGCACCACGAGCCAACCATGTTGGGATCATAAACCCGTTTCACTTTAAAAAATAATTGAACATGGTACCTAATGCATGGTTAACTAGGAAATGGTGTTTCTTCGGGCATCTCAATTTCATAATTACATTTTCCGTGCATAAGCTTAAAGTATGCCCGAGTCATTCATCCCTATGAGATGTTGTCGAAGTATTGGCAATCAGAATTGCCATTCCTTGGATTATAGGGTTGAACCAAGCTCATGCTTTTACAAAAAGGTTCATCAAGTCAAGTTGAAATATGGAAGTAACCGTCCTGCAAAATTGGGGCAAAAGATGAATTGAGTCACATCACTGCTTCGTCTACTGCCAAACATATTTAGGATTGTAGATGTCCTTGTTACTTCCAGTTTCACCTTGACAAAGATGTCATGGACCATGTTGAAAATCTAAATTGATTCAACCCCATATCCTGCGTAAAAATTCCCAATACTTCGACTGTACATCATTCGCATACATCCATGTTTTTCATTGGTTGCATTGCTCATTGCATTCTTTCCTTGAAAAATAAAATAAAATAAAATGAACTTATCAAAAAGAAAAGGACACGCTTTACGGCGCCCTTACCGAACTCGTGCTAGAGCTAGAGTAATGGGTGAAGCAGAGGAGGTGCAAGAGAAGATGAAGGCCGAAAATGGAGGCCATAAAAGAGCAAATGGCCACAATGATGAAGGCCATGATGAGCATGAAGAAGATAATGGAAGCCAATGCGGTTATAGTTGCCGCTATTAGCGCTGTCGCTAAGGTGAACCCGATGTCCCCATCCGGCCTCAAGCAAATGAATCATCCAACCTCAAATATGGTAGGCAAAGATTTAGGAAGTACGGGCGGCCCCCATGATGTGCAAATTCAAAACAAGCACGCCTTCCCGTCATATGGCTTGCCTCTCAACTATACACCACCCAACGTGGCGTACACTCTCAATGAAAATCTCAATAACTCCACTCCGATACTCATTGAGAACCAATAACCTCAATCTGATCAGGCACATATCTCTCAAACCATGGGGGAGACACATGAAATTCCCCACCACAATCTAGCTGACTTCGAGCCTTGGCTCGGATATGCCACTGAAGGGGAAGCAGTTGGTGGTATACCCTTTGAAAACACTTTGGAGGGCCCTCAGTTTCGCCCGCAACTACAACCATTGCATTTTGCGGTGGGAAGAGCCCCTCCTGCTATGGCCGAAAAGGGAAAGTTGGATCATTTAGAGGAAAGGCTCAGGGCCATTGAAGGAGGTGAAGATTATGCCTTTGCTAACCCAAAAGAGTTGTTCCTAGAACCCAATATCATCACCCCTCCCAAGTTCAAGGTGCTGGACTTTGACAAGTACAAGGGGACTACTTGCCCCAAGAACCATCTAAAGATGTATTATCGGAAGATGGGGGCATGCGCAAAAGATAAGGAATTACTGATACATTCATTCCAAGAAAGTCTTACTGGGTAGCTGTTACTTGGTACACTAACTTGGAACCTTCCCGAGTCCATTCTTGGAAGGACCTAGTGGTGGCCTTCGTTAGGCAGTGTCAGTATAATGTCTTCGGATAGGATGCAACTACAGAACATGTGCAAAAGGGGGGGCACAAATCTTTCAAAGAATACACCCAAAGGTGGAGAACCTGGCAGCTCAAAGTGGCACCTTAAATGACGAAAAAACGATGACAATGATAGTAGACACATTACCAGTATTCTACTATGGAAAAAGGTGGGCTACACACCTTCAAAGCTTTGAGGATTTGGTCTTTGCCAGTGAAAGGATCGATGTGGGTCTGAAAAAAGGCAAATTTGATCATCCTACTAGGACGACTGAGAAAACTGGGGCAAATAAAGTGGGTGAGGATGAGGGAGAAACCCATGCTGTGACTGCCATTCCTGTACGGCCAAGTTTCCCACCAACCCAACAATATCTTTACTCAGCCAATAACAAACTTTCTCCTTACCCACCACCCAGTTATCCACAAAGGCCATCCTTAAATCAACCACAAAGCCTGTCTACCGCACTTCCAATGACGAAGACCACCTTTAGCACAAACCAAAAAAACACCAACAAAAAGGAATTTTGCAGCAAAAAGCCTGTAGGGTTCACCCCAAATTCCGTTGTCATATGCTAAACTTGATCCCATATCCACTCAATAATTCAATGGTAGCCATAACCCCTAGCCAAGGTTCATCAACCTCCACTTTTCTGAGGATACGACTCGAACGCAACGTGTGCTTATCGTGGAGGAGCCCTACGGCATTCCATTGAGCATTGTATGACCCCGAAGCATAAAGTGTGAAGTCTAATTGATACGGGCTGGCTGAAATTTGAGGAGAATTGCGTGTAAATCCTGACATTGACAAGAAATGCCACACATGGGGCAATTTTGAAAGCTGTTGTTAGGTGTCCCTAATGACTCATCAGGGTTTCCAAGTTTATGCCATTATTGTAAACCACAGCTACAATGTTAAATGAAATGGATAAAGTTGATATCTTTGTCCCTCATCCTCTCACAAACGCATGTTTGCTTATTCAACTTTCACCGGAATGTGGGTGTAAGCCATTGGTCTGTTTGCTCAAGCAACCTGCGCTCCTGAGTGTTGACTTCCAAGACCGTTCAATCAGAGATTACTCATCTTGCACGTTGGTGGGGGTGCTGTGAAACAACGAGCAAAGTTCAAAACAAATAAGTTTCAAAATAAAAAATAAGTTTCAAAATAAAAAATAAAAAGGCATTTGATTGACTGTGTTTTCAATATAGACATTCATGTGACCTCATTTTGTCTTTTTAGAGAGAAGTGAGTTATCAAGAATAGGATGTTGGACAAATGGCCTCAGTTACCTTAAGAAAAAGGGGGGTTGAATTAAGATGCAAAGATTATTCCCCAATTAAACTTTCACTCTCTCTTTTCGAATGCACACAGGGATAACCCTTCCCTTGTGTTCAGGAATCCTCTACAACAAGAGACCCACGGTCTCTTAATCCCTTTTCAGAAATAAGAAGAAGAGAAGAAGAGGTCTCTCGTAAAAGAGGTAGATTGTAAAAAGAAGATCAATCAAAAATTCCTTATTGAATAATCAAGTGGTTGACCAAGGAATCTTTTTGAGAGGATAAGACATTTCAGTTCAGAAAAACTCTTGATCTTTCGAGAGGATAAAACTGTTTGGGCAATGAAAACTCTCTTTAAAACATTTGAATGGCCATTCATAAAACATTTGAATAGATAGGCCTCTTGGAAATTATTTTCTGAAAATCCCCTCTGGTAATCAATTACAAGACTTATGTAATCGATTACAGGTTTTAAAAATTTGAATTAAAACATTTTCAAACTGCTAGTAATCGATTACCAGAGAGCAAATCTCAATTTGAAAGGATAGAATTCCTTGGTCAAACCTTTTGCTTCTTCAATTTGGAAACTTCTTCCTAAGATTCTAGAGATCAACTTGATCATATATCTTGATTTTCTTGGATTCTTGTCTTGAATAAAACTTGGAAGCACTTGATCCTTTGGCATCATCAAAACGTCAAAACATGTTGCTTCTACATAGGAGTCATTTGACTTAATCCATCAACTAAAAAAAAAAATCCTTCAACTATTTCTCGTCCTTGGAAAATTCTTTTTTGCAAGAATCAACTGCTTCTTTCATTCTTCCTCACTACGAGGTCGTGAAAACAAGACAACAATTGGTACCTCTAAGCCCTACACTGGGGCAATGAAAGGCACCATGCGAAAACTTCAAGCGAACCTAGGGGCAGATTAGAAGTTCTCACCCAATAGGTTCCCTCCTACAAGGTCATGACGAAAGGCAACGATTGATACCTCAAAGCCTTACACTGGGGCAATGAGGGGCACCGTGCATGAGCCTCAAGTGAACATAGGGGCCGATCAAAAGTTCTCACCCATCGAGGTTTTTAACAAAAAAAAGGGGGACAAACCCTAGGATTTCAATAGATTGATTAATTATCAAACGACTCCATTCCCGTCACTCCAAAATGGTCAAGTGACTAAATCAAACAGAACATACACTCTGAGGGAGTTCCCGGAGAGATTTGCAAAAAGATAGGATGAGGTTGCATGAATTATCACCTCTTTCAAAAGGACAGTCAATCTGTGTTTTCCAAAAAAATTAAATCAAAATCAAAATCACAGAATAGGGAAAGAATGTCATGAACATTGTACAACTTTCCATTACATTGCATTGTTTCAAATGAAGTCCGCATTTACCAAATTTCACGACAAAGGTTGCATGCATCTGCATCCCTAAAAATCATGTTAAACTGCATAGATTTCCTACATCTAATGTCCAAATCTTGTGGATTTGGGATGACCGGCCCTCTCGATGAGTCGATCTCTTGCTTTCTCATAAGGGTGGACCTTGGGTACTAGTTACCCTCACCGTCAGAGGGCTACACGCCCTCACCTTGGAAGGACTACACGTCCTCGCCAGCAGAGGGCTGCACGCCCTCACCTCCAGAGGACTACACGTCCTCGCCTTGAGAGGGCTACACGCCCTCACCTTGGGTACTAGTTACCCTCACCGTTGAGAGGACTACACGTCCTCGCCTTGAGAGGACTACACGTCCTCACCATCAGAGGGTTGCACGCCCTCACCTCTAGAGGACTACATGTCCTCGCCTTGAGAGGGCTACACGTCCTCACCTTGGGTACTAGTTACCCTCACCGTCAGAGGGCTACACGCCCTCACCTTGGAAGGACTACACGTCCTCGCCAGCAGAGGGCTGCACGCCCTCACCTCCAGAGGACTACACCTCCTCGCCTTGAGAGGGCTGCACGCCCTCACCTTGGGTACCAGTTACCCTCACCAGTGAGAGGACTACACGTCCTCGCCGTCGGAGGGCTGCACGCCCTCACCTTGAGAGGACTACACGTCCTCATCATCAGAGGGCTGCACGCCCTCACCTCTAGAGGACTACATGTCCTCGCCTTGAGAGGGCTACACGCCCTCACCTTGAGAGGACTACACGTCCTCACCATCAGAGGGCTGCACGCCCTCACCTCTAGAGGACTACATGTCCTCGCCTTGAGAGGGCTACACGCCCTCACCTTGAGAGGACTACACGTCCTCACCATCAGAGGGCTGCACGCCCTCACCTCCAGAGGACTACATGTCCTCGCCTTGAGAGGGCTACACGCCCTCACCTTGGGTACTAGTTACCCTCACCGTTGAGAGGACTACACGCCCTCACCTTGAAAGGACTACACGTCCTTGCCAGCAGAGGGCTGCACGCCCTCACCTCCAGAGGACTATAAGTCCTCGCCTTGAGAGGGCTACACGCCCTCACCTTGGGTACTAGTTACCCTCACCGTCAGAGGACTACACGTCCTCGCCTTGAGAGGACTACACGTCCTCACCATCAGAGGGCTGCACGCCCTTACCTCCAGAGGACTACATGTCCTCGCCTTGAGAGGGCTACACGCCCTCACCTTGGGTACTAGTTACCCTCACCGTCAGAGGACTACACGTCCTCGCCTTGAGAGGACTACACATCCTCACCACCAGAGGGCTGCACGCCCTCACCTCCAGAGGACTATAAGTCCTCGCCTTGAGAGGGCTACACGCCCTCACCTTGGGTACTAGTTACCTTCACCTTCAGAGGACTACACGTCCTCGCCTTCAAAGGGTCATGTACCTTCAACTTCAGAGGACTACACGTCCTCGCCGTCAAAGGGTCATGTACTTTCACCTTTGTAGAGCTACACGCCCTCACATTCAGAGGACTACACGTCCTCACCTTTAGAGGACTACACGTCCTCGCAATCAGAGGACTACATGTTCCCCATTTTCAAAGGGGGGCATGCCCTCACCTTTAGAGGATTGCACGTCCTCACCATCATAGGACTACACTCCCTCGCCTTTGAAAGGCGACACGTCCTGAACTTCAGAGGGCTACACGCCCTCGCCTTTAGAGGACTACATGTCCTCATTTTCAGTGTGCTCGACATCCACACCTTAAAAGAATTTAAGGTCCTCTGCCCTTAAATGCTTAAACGAGACTTGCACTTCCGGTTAAGGGACCAGTAGTTTCCTTTTAAACGGTTCCTGGGCCACCCCCTGATATTGGAGGAGGGCCAACTGTGCAAGCACAACCAGAGAGGGAGGCTATCACACAGCTATTATGCATACCGGGGCAAGATTTCACCCGGGCCACTGCAAAGAGACGAGTGTGGATCATGCGCACCAACATGACCACTCTTACACGGATATAGATGACATTGCTACTTAGCAACATTCTGCCCAGCGACCGCAATGCCAATCTCCCCCTGCAAAAGTATCAGTTGGTCTGTGTCGTCCCGACATGGGTAAGTATGCGTATGGTTCAACTGATTTCTGATGCCATCTATTGTTTGCAGGGATCGCACCCACAAAGACACCCAGTGGACCTGAAGAAGTCCAACAGGGTCCTGGGGTTTCCAGCTCTGGTTGCGGGCCTCTATCAGTCCTACAGGGTGCCCGTACCCCCCCGGCAAGGTCACGTCATCATAGGTAAGTATGCACATCGCTCAACTGATTTCTGATTTCATCTATTGTTTGCAGGGATCGCGCCTGCAAGACACCCAGTGGACCCGAAGAAGTCCAACAGGGTCTTGGAGTTGTCAAGCTCTAATTACGGGTCTCTGTCAGTTCTACGGAGTACCTGTCACCTCCAGCAAGGGCATCATGCCCCCTACTGATCGAGCTTTCATCAAGAAGTACTGCGTCCCCAGGCAGGCGCAGGGCGAAACACCACAGCAGCATTGGGATGGCCGGTAGCGGGCAATAGACACACCGCCACCACCTCTAAAGTTCACCTCAGCTCGTCCATAAAAAGGTTAGAGTGTTGCCTACGACACATGGCCGACCAGTAGGCGACCAAGTCCAAAGCCAAAGGTAAGCGAAGTACTAGGTCCGTGACCAACAAGTCATAAGGCGTCCAGCTAAAGACGTTAAAGAAGCGCTACTAGGAGGCAACCTAGTACCTTTTGAATCTATGCTTGTTATTTGATCACTTTTTATAGTAGGACGCACCTAGTTGCTCATGATCCTGGGGATTTAAATAAAACAAGCGCAAGCTCGGAAGGTAGTCATACCTCACAAAATATATATATGTATGTTTAGGTAGTGAAAATACCTTAGATATGCATGTATGTAAACAAAAAATACTTCACAAAATATATGTATGTATGTTTAGGTAGAGAGATACCTTAGATATGCATGTATGTAAACAAAAAATACTTCACAAAATATATATATGTATGTTTAGGTAGAGAGATACCTTAGATATGCGTGTATGTAAACAAAAAAATACTTCACAAAATATATATATGTATGTTTAGGTAGAAAGATACCTTAGATGTGCGTGTATGTAGCAAAAAAATACCTCACAAAACATATATGTATGTTTAGGTGGCAAGATACCTTGGATATGCATGTATATAGCAAAAATACCTCACAAAAATATGCACATGTTTAGGTAGCAAAATACCTCATGAAAAAAAAAAAAAAAAAAAAAAAAACAAACAAACAAGAAAAAGAAATAAACAAATGATAATGATAAAAAAAAGAAGGAGAAAAAAAAGAAAAATAAGTTGTCTAGCTAAAAACCGACATGCTTTTGAAAAGAGATGATTTCCAACTTTTCTTTGAAAAAAATTCACCGATCATAACTAGTTTTTGAAAAAATGGGTATACACCTGAAGGGTGAATGCTGTGAAGTTTTCCCCGGACGCCCGAAATGGACTCGGATGAATGCACAAATTGATAAAAGAACATATTTTGGAAACATTGGGTTGATTAAAATAGAGGAAATGAATCCTGAGCCCTAGCATCACATGACCATAAAAATTTGACACTTGAGTGTCCGCATAGGTGCATGCATGACCAGTTTTGCATAAAGTTTCCAAATCATCATTTTTGCATTTGTGTCATGGAAATAATGTGAGGCATCCCTTTTATCCTTGAGCCAAACCAAACCCCGACATGTATCATGTCTAGCCATTCTACAAACCTTGAGCCAAAATCCTGACTCACCATAATCCTTACCCTCGGAAGCAAAAAGGAAGAGAAGGAAAATTTCCAATCAAAGAGAAAGCAAAAAAAGAAAAGAAAGGAAATTCCCAATCAAAGAATGGGAGAAAGCAAAAAGAAAAGAAAGAAAATTCCCAATCAAAGAATGGGAGAAAGAAAAAAAAAAAGAAGGAAAGAAAGCTCCTGATCAAGGATCGAAAGAAAATAGAAGAAATGTGCAGAGAGGTCTTTGGACCGGACAATATCTGAACAATACAGAATTGTCACCAAATGAACAAAAAAGGAAGGAAAGGAAACCACGACCTAAAATGGTCTTCTCCCTTTAATTACCAACCAAAATCCCGTGCGCTAGCGACCTTTTTTTTTTTCTCGCCCCGCACTAAACAAAAAAAAAACAGAAAAAGAAAAAGCCAGGAAAATCAAAAGCCAAAAACACACAAAAGCCAAAAGAAGAAACCACCAAAAGAACCCATTCCCAAGGGAAGCCCTATTGATCCATGATCACGCATGTAATTTTTGATTTGATAGGAAATAATTTGCAAAGTCAAGTCATGACATATCTATGGTTCGGAATTAGGATGAAACACTTACCTGTGCGAGATTGATACACTTTGAGTGGATTTCTTCTATTTTTGTCGAACCCGGTGTTTCCTCTAAATGGTCATTTAGAAACGAAATGCTAACATCCAAAATCTCATTTATGGTTATAGGAGATTTCATCAGCAGACTCTCCTTTCCCGGTAGACGCATTGTTTTTCACTCAAAAAAGCATATGCTGCTCTAAATCAGTTGGAATATTTGTCTCTTTGCTAAAGCATGTTTGCATTTTAGTGGAGAAAACACCGAGACTTTTTCCAGTCTCACAAGTTATCCAGAACTACGTAGGTCTGAATTCCTCATGGGAGGATACGTAGGAGCAAGAGCCTCGCTTTTGTCGACCACACCGCCTTTTGTTGCCATGACTCAAGAGCTGGTAGCACGCGGAGATACCTTACGGTTATCCGCACCTTTTTGTCATCCAGAGGCGGCGGGCCCGATGACAAGCAGAGACCAAGTTTGGTCATTCTGCACCCATGATACGCGGAGATACCTTATGGTTATTCGCACCCTTTTGTCATCCAGAGGCGGCGGGCCCGATGACAAGCAGAGACCAAGTTTGGTCATTCTGCACCCATGATACGCGGAGATACCTTACGGTTATCCGCCCCTTTTTGTCATCCAGAGGCGGCGGGCCCGATGACAAGCAGAGACCAAGTTTGGTCATTCTGCACCCATGATACGCGGAGATACCTTACGGTTATCCGCACCTTTTTGTCATCCAGAGGCGGCGGGCCCGATGACAAGCAGAGACCAAGTTTGGTCATTCTGCACCCATGATACGCGGAGATACCTTACGGTTATCCGCACCTTTTTGTCATCCAGAGGCGGCGGGCCCGATGACAAGCAGAGACCAAGTTTGGTCATTCTGCACCCATGATACGCGGAGATACCTTACGGTTATTCGCACCCTTGTATCATCCAGAGGCGGCGGGCCCGATGATACGCGGAGATACCTTACGGTTATTCGCACCCTTTTGTCATCCAGAGGCGGCGGGCCCGATGACAAGCAGAGACCAAGTTTGGTCATTCTGCACCCTTGTATCATCCAGAGGCGGCGGGCCCGATGATACGCGGAAATACCCGAGTGGTTATCCGTATAAACATTCTTTTGCTATCTGTAAGACAGAACGCTTGATAGCATGCAGAGACTGACATAGTCTTCTGCACCTTTTGTTCCTCCGGGAACAACAAGTCATTTACATGCGGAAATTTCATGGTCACCCGCGACTCTCGTCAGCCGAGAGGAGCGGAATTAGTGTCATACACTGATTTTCGGGGACCTTTGCTTGATGACATGTGACCATTCTTTGGTCCTTGTGAGATGCTTGGCATCCATCATTAGGCAATTTGTGAAATTCTAGGGACGACAAGTCATGGTCACCCGCGACTTTCGTCAACCGAGAAGAGCGAAATTAGTGTCATACACTGATTTTCGGGGACCTTTGCTTGATGACATGCGACCATTCTTTGGTCCTTGTGAGGTGCTTGGCACCCATCATTAGGCAATTTGTGAAATTTTGGGAACAACAAGTCATTTGCATGTGGAGATTTTATGGTCCCCCGCGACTCTCGCCAAATCGAGAGGAACGAAATTAGTGTCTTATCTTTACTTTCCTTTTATCTCCAATAAAAGACAAGTAAAGAGGGGCAACTGTCATACCCTAATTTCGTCCGGGGACCTTTGCTCGATGACGTGCGACCATTCTTTGGTCCTCGTGAGGTGCTTGGCACCCATCATTAGGCAATTTGTGAAATTCCAGGACATGCCGAAAAACCAAAAAAATATTGATGCACAATCCGTAAGTTTCCGTGACACACCGGAAATCAAATGGAAGCATCGTTGCATAATTAAGTGAGGTTCCGTAACATTCCGTAAGTCAAAAAGGGGATGATTATGTAATCCGCAAGGTTCCGTAACATTACGGAAAGAAAACAAGTATCGTTACGAAATTCGTAAGTTTCCGTAACTTTACGAAAAAAGAATCACCAAAAAATAGCAGAGGGGGGTGTACTTAGTAAAAATGGGGGTGCAAATAGCACCCAGGCCCATTTGGGCCCTCCAGAAGATTCCTCCAGAAGGCGGTTGCTTCTGGAGGAAGCAACCCTGCTCGCCTGGGCGAGCTGAGCTCGCCTGGGCGAGCTGGGCGGCAACCACCTCCCCTATTTTGCTATAAATAGGGGAGGAAGTGAAGAAGGAAGGGGTCCAGCCCCTTAGGCACTTCTCTCTCTTTCGAATTTGCTTGGAAAAATTGCTTCCGTGAAGAAAATCTAAGCCGAGGCGCTTCCGAAACGTTTCCGTAACGTTTTCCGTGAGGAATCTCGCAAAGCTTTCAACCGTTCTTCGACGTTCTTCATTCGTTCTTCATCGTTCTTCGATCTTCAACGGGTAAGTACCTCGAACCAAGCTTTTCGATTCATTCTATGTACCCGTAGTGGTCCACATTGTGTTTCGTGCATTTTTATTCTCGTTTTGTTTACTTTTTATACCCCCTGTTGACGTGCTTAAGCCATTTTACTTAAGTCATTTCTCGCTTAACTTAAAAATAAAATAAATTTCCACCGAACGTTTGAATTGTATTATCCATTAACTTCGGTTAAAATAAATTCCGACCGTTCGGTCGTGCCGTAACCACGTTGGAAATCAAAAAAAGGTAAAAAATAATATAATAATCAAAAAGACATCTTTTAGTAAAATAAAGCGGAAAATCAATCGGACGTTTTCTCTTTGGGATTTCTCATTCTTAATCGAATTAATTAATAACTAAAGTGAAACTAAAGGCTAAAATCAATTCGCCTAGTCAAGCTCGTCCATAAAAATAGGCTTTTGAAGTTTGTCATTTCAATTTCTCACTAAGTAAAATGGATCATTTTTAAGGTCCAACGCCTTAAAATGATCACCACTTAAGTAAAGAATCGCTTGATAAGAAAGAACTACGTAGGTCTGAGTTCCTCATTAAGGATACGTAGGAGCAAAAGCCCCGCTTTTGTCGACCACCCCAAGAGATCGTTAATGGTCCAATGCCTTAACGTTTCTCTTCTTTCAAAAAACAAGAGATCGTTAATGGTCCAAATGCCTTAACGTTTCTCTCCTTTCAAAAACAAGAGATCGTTAATGGTCCAACGCCTTAACGTTTCTCCCCTTTCAAAATCAAAAGACCGTTTAATGGTTCAACACCTTAAATGACCTTTTGTTCAATAAAAACATATTTTGCAAAAAAGACAAAAACAACTTAACAAAACACTTTGTTCCGAAAGAACTACGTAGGTCTGATTTTCTCATCCCAAATTGAGGAATACGTAGGAGCAAAGGGAAACACCCTTGTCGACCTCAAAAAAGGAAAAATATAAAAAGGGTATAAAGGATATAAGAACATAAAAGGGAACATAAAAATCAAAGTCATGTTTGCACATTCGATTAAAGGCTGCCGTCCCTTGGGACGGACGTGTGGGGTGCTAATACCTTCCCCGTGCGTAAATACAACTCCCGAACCTTTCACTTAAAAGTTCGTAGATCGCGTCTTTTCCGGTTTTTTCGACGTTTTCCTCAAATAAACGTTGGTGGCGACTCCGCGCGTATTCCTTTCGTGGAACACGCATCCCGCGAGTCTCGCGTCGCCCTCCCACCGAAGGGTAGGTTGCGACAGACATTAATAATAGCACATAACAAAAGGTAAATTGTAGCATGTGATTAGTTGTTATAGTGCCATTGTTAGTTCAAAAGAAAAAAAAAGAAAAAAAGTGTATTTCAAATAAAGAGATGAAAACAACTAAGGGCCAAAAAATTTTGTGTGTTGTTAATGGTAGAAAGCATAGACGTTGGGGCTGTGAAATATTAGCCAATGGTTATCAGGAAAATTTGGGTATGTGCTCTCTTAGAACCTAACTTTGAATCCAAAGAAAAACCATGATTTCCTTGTTAGCCCGACCACGTTACAAGCCTAAAAAGTCTTAGTGATCCACAATATGTGTGTATGATTACATTAACTGAGATTAAGTGCAAAGTTGGGAATATTATTTTCAGTTGTTGGATTAAAAGCACTTTTAGTTGAGACACTTGTGCGCTGAGGGAAACACTAACCTTGTGAGGAATGAAGTGTGATATGTCTGCCTTGATGAAGCTTTTACTTGTTAACCTTTTTCATCTCTATGTGCATTCCTTCATGCTTCGATCACAAGATCAAGAAAAATGCAAGCTCAAGGTCAGTCATTGAAAGGTTTGAAAAGGTTGCGTAGTTATCTCATGTGTTGGTACATTCAAAACTTGTCTTTTGCTTGAGGACAAGCAAAGATTTGAATTTGGGGGAGTTGATAACTGTGAAATTTGAGTTAATTTGATAGCCAATTTTGGCTAATAATGATTGTAATTTCTTCACTTTACTATTGTTTTTAATGAAATAATGAATAAATTAACATCTTTGTATTTTTTTATTAGTAGAAATCAAAAGAAGAAGATTCCAAGTGCTTTAGAGCAAAATTGATGCAAAAACTGAAGAAAAAGCCTTGAAGAAAAGTTGGAAAGACTGGACAGCTCACTCAGCGTGCAATCCAGGCTTAGCGTGCACTCCAGGCTTAACACGAAGAAAGCCCACATTGAAGCCCAAAGTCGCTTTTAGCGTGAAGTGAGTGTGAAAAGTAAGTTACATGGAGCCTCTATAAGGAAGATGAAGTAGAAGGGAAAGACACACCGAGTCTTAGAGAGCTTGAGCTTATCCCTAAGGGGAAACCCTCCTTCTTTAGCCATTCCCCTCTTTCTTTCATCTAGTCATCCAACCCCTTCTTCCATCCATATTAGCCCCTGAAGTGTAAAGCCTCTCATGGCTATGAAAGGCTAAACCCCTTTTGTTGGGAGCCCAGAGGCCAAACTTCTGTAATGTAATTCTTTCCCATCATCTATTTAATGCAATTTTGTTTCTATTACTCTTCTCTGTGCTTTTCTGTTATTATGGCTTGATCATCCATATGATGTTTAGAGTGTAGTGCATTGAAAAATGGTTATTTTCTAAAGAACCGGGGAAGGATATCTAAATAAATTTATTGCTAGAAATAGATTGACATTTGTTTTGCCCAATAATGTTTGCATCTCTTATCTTAATGTGGTTTGTTATTTGTATCTCTACAAAGAAATTTGGGGGAAAAGGATAAATAAACTAGGCTCTTGGTGTGGGAAACCAAAGATAGAGTAATTCAGTAGATGCGGGTGGAAACAAGAATTTCATTAGATAGAGAAAATCTTTTACAATGCATTATAAGTAGTTTTGACATGCTAGGCCCCAACATTATAACACTCTGATTTCATCTTTTTGTATTTAAATTATTATTTATTTTTCTTGTTATCTTTTTCTTTGCCTTATTCCAAATTTCACACTCTCAATTCCCTATCTTTTCTTCTTCTACTTCTTCTTATTGCTTAATAATTAGACTTGCATCACTTAAGTACAACCAAAGTCCTTGTGGATTCGACACTTGGACTTCCATTTTAATCTTTACTACTTGTGGTAAAATTGGTACACTTGCCAATAAGTTAACAAAAGAGAAATACATCAACAATGAGAGCATTGTGGTAGAGGGTAATTGTAGTGTTGTGATTTAGAGAATTCTACCACAAAAATTCAGAGATCTCGAAAGTGTGACAATCCCCTGCTCTATTGGGACAGTGTTAGTAGACAAAGTTCTCTTTGATTTGAGGGTGAGCATCAATCTGATGTCTCTCTCTATGTGCTGGAGAATTGAGAACCTGAAGATTGCCCCAACCCGAATGACTCTTCAACTAGCAGACTGCTCTATCGCCGAGCTAGATGGTTTAGTTGAAGACGTCCTGGTTAAGGTTCGCTTGTTCAATTTTCCTGTAGATTTTGTGATCATGGACATAGAGGAGGACTTAGATATTCCCTTGATCTTGGGTCATCCATTCATGCTTACGGCCAAATGTGTTGTGGACATGGGGAATGGTAATCTAGAAATAAGTGTGGAGGACCAAAAGGTGACCTTCAATTTGTTTGAATCGATAAAGCACCCCAATGACAGCGCTTCAAGTTGGAGGCAGTTGAGCAAGAAGCTGACCTTGCTATGCAGCGCTTGACCATTCATTCACCATTGGAAAAGGCTTTAATGAATGCTATTGATTGCCTGACCAATGAGGAGGAGAAAGATCTTAGGGCTTGTATAGAAGATTTAGTGATAGATTGAAGGAGATTCCCCTAGGGGAATATGCCTTTCAAGAATTGAAGAAAGATAATGTAGTAGAGAAGCCTAAAGTAGAATTAAAGGTTTTTCCCGCTCACTTGGAGTATGTTTTTATCGAGGAAAATGATGCTAAGCTTGTAATGATCAGTATTGATTTAACATCAGATGAAGAGGCACGATTAGTAGAGGTGCTTAGAAAGTATAAGGCAACCATTGGTTGGCATATCTCTGATCTCAAGGGGATTAGCCCTTCATAATGCATGCAGAAAATCATCATGGAGAATGAATGGACCAGTGAGGCAACCGCAGAGGAGACTTAATCCATCCATGAAGGAAGAGGTGTGGAAGGAAGTCCTCAAGCTACTTGAAGCAGAGCTTATCTATCCCATCTCTAACAGTGCTTGGGTGAGCCCAGTCTAAGTGGTACCCAAGAAAGGCGATATGATTGTGGTCCGGAATGACAAAAATGACCTAATCCCTACACGAACCATCACGGGATGGAGAATGTGCATAGATTACCGCATGCTCAATGATGCCACAAGGAATGATCACTTCCCTTTGCCATTCCTTAACCAGTTGTTAGAGCAGCTAACTAGACATGCTTTCTATTATTTCTTGGATGGTTATTTGGGGTATAATGAGATTGCAGTGGACCCCGAGGAACAAGAAAATACTGATTTTACACGCCCTTTTGGTATCTTTGCCTATAGAAAGATGCCATTTGGGTTATGTAATTCCCCAGCCACCTTCCAGAGGTGTATGCTAGCCATTTTTGCTGATATGGTAGAGAAATGCATCGAAGTGTTCATGGATGATTTTGTAGTCTTCGGTCCTTCCTTTGACTATTGCCTCACCAATCTAGAATCGGTGCTGCAGCATTGTGTAGAGACTAATCTGATGCTAAAGTGGGAGAAATGTCATTTCATGGTCCATGAAGGGATAGTTTTGGGCCATAAGATCTCAGCTAGAGGGATTGAAATAGACAGAGCTAAAATTGATGTTATTGAGAAGTTGCCTCCACCAGTTAATGTAAAGGGCATTCGGGGTTTCCTTGGACATGTCGGCTTTTATCGGCTTAAATTTGATGAAGAGTACCTGACAACCTTTCAGACTCTAAAGGAAAGGCTTGTGTACGCTCCTGTAATAGTGGCCCCTGATTAGAGCCAAGAATTTGAGCTGATGTGTGACGCTAGTGATTATGTAGTTGGTGCAATATTAGAAAAATGAAAGGATAAGGTGTTCCATTCTATTTATTATGCCAGCAAGGTCCTAAACAATGCACAACTGAATTACACAACTATTGAAAAATAGATGCTGGCAATTGTTTATGCATTGGAGAAGTTCATGTCATACTTGGTTGGCTCCAGGGTCATTATTTTTGCTAATCATGCGGCAATCAAATACCTTCTCACAAAGATTGATTCAAAGCTAAGGATAATTAGATGGGTACTTTAGCTCCAAGAATTTGATATATTGATTAAAGACAATAAGAGGTTCTAGAACTTGGTGGCTGATCAACTATCTAGGTTGGTCAATGAAGAAGTCACTCAAGAGGAGCAAGAGATCCAGGATGTCAAGCATAAGGTTGCTTCACCTCATCATCCCCAAACAAATGGTCAAGTCGAGGTATCCAACAGAGAACTGAAGAAGATTTTGGAGAAGACTGTGGCTTCCTCGAGAAAGGATTGGGCTGTGAAGTTGGATGATGCCCTATGGGCTTACAGTACTACCTTCAAGACTCCCATTGGATTATTCCCATTTCAAATGGTTTATGGGAAAGCTTGTCATCTGTCGATGAAAATGGAGCATAGGGCTTACTAGGCCCTCAAATTCCTCAATTTTGATGAATCTTTATCCGGTGAATAGCAAAAAATGAAGCTTCTAGAGTTGGAGGAAATGACACTCAATGTATATGAATCCTCCAAGATTTATAAGCAAAAGATAAAGGCATACCATGATCGGAAACTACTAAAGAGGAACTTCCAGCTCAAACAACAAGTGTTGTTGTTCAATTCCTGACTAAAGATTTTTCCTAAAAGACTTAAGTCCAAGTGGTCTAGCCCCTTCACAATCAAAGATGTGAAGCCCTATGAAGCTATTGAACTAATGGATCCTTCATGTACTGACCCAGAGCAGAGCTGGATTATGAATGGCCAAAGGTTGAAGATCTACAATGGTGGAAATATTGAGAGATTGGCCACCATCATCCACCTCCAAGACCCATGAAGGTGTCTTATGTCCAGCTAGTGACATTAAAGAAGTGCTTACTGGGAAGCAACCCAGGATTTCTAACCTTACCTTTCTTTTCCTTATGTTACATTGTGTGCTTTTATGTTTCTTGTTAATTCTTGTGTGTGTGGATCTTGAGTTAGGCTAATTGTGTTTTAATTTTCAATAATGGTGCAAGCTTGTTGTTGCTATCATGTGATGTGAACAACCTTAGGAATGTATGCATGTGTGGAATTGATTAAGTGTTGGTGTAGAGTTGTTAATCTTAGGTTTTGGAAATTGTCATCATGCGCTATGCGTGTAGTTGCGTGCTAAGCGCGTATGTATTGTTGCGAGAGACACACTTAGCGCATGATAGCTCGCTAAGCGCACATAAACTCTCGCTAAGTGCAAAGAGCCATGCTGAGCCCAAAAATCTCTGTGCATGGAGTCATTTCAAATTGGGCTCAGAAAAAGATAGCCTACTAAGCACCCCAAAACTCTCGCTAAGTGCGATGCATTGGGCGAAGCTCAAAATCCCCTATGTCTGGAATTATTTCAAATTGGGCTTAGAGCACCTAATACGCAAAGCCCAAATTCCTTTCTGTTTGGAGCTTCCATGTATTGGGCTTAGCGTGCTAAGCGTACACTTACTAGCATGCTAAGTGTTACTAACGCGCTAAGCCACTATGTGCCTCTAGAACTGCCATCAATTAATTTGCTAAGCGCAACATCATAGGCTAAGCAAGCCACCTATGTTTGCTAAGCGCGAGATGGTCTGCTAAGCGAAAGTTACAGGGCAATTTCAACTACAAATCTCGTTAAGCTAGACCAGTGGCACTAAGCCCAAAACCTTCTTGGGTTTGGAATTTCACAAATTGGACTTAGTGAGCACACTCGTCCTAAGCGTGAGTTTAGTAGTAAAAAAAATTGAAATTCAAATAAAAGTTGAGAGCGAAGACCAAAGGACGTCGTCCTTGGTGCGCTAAGTAAGTTACGTTTGCCAAGCGTGGGACCATTAATGCAACTGTAACTGCCAGGTCGCATGCTAAGCGCGATGCTCATGCTAAACGCGAAGGCCATAACTATAAGAAGTTTCGTAAATTGCCCTATCCCCTTAACCCACTTTCCCCCTTTCATTTTTTTTCTTTACACAAAATTTATGTCTTCCTCAAGCTACCCTCTTCTTGTTTCCCATGCTCCCTCTCCTCCTACATTCCTCTTGTTGATTCCTATTATCCTAAACACCCAAACTTAGTAAATCTCCAACCTTTTTTTTCTTTTTTTACTTTATTTTATCTTGTTTTCGAGTTTTTGAACATTATGCATTTTGGTTCCCTTTTCTACCTTTGAGTCATGCATTATGCATTTTGTTCATGTCTTTGCTTGTCTGCATGGTTACTGTATGTGCTTTAGCATGTTAGTTGGTTATCGTTCATGAGTGCCCTTATGCATTTTCTGCCTTTTATTTTCTGAGCTCATTATGCTTGCACCCTATGGCTTAGCGAACTCATGCATTTTTGGGTCCACATGAGTTTCTGGGTTTGTCTAGATGATCTCGCTAAGCTGGCATGTCCCACTTAGTGCCTGTACACGCGAAGCGAGCACACTGATTTTTTTGTTCATTTCTTGTATTTAGGCTTAGTGCTAGTTGCATGCTAAGCCCATGTGTCATTTTACATCCCAGTGTCTTTTTGTTTTCATGCATGGGCTTAGCGTCTGCTGCGGGCTAAGCTCTAGTGTCTTTTCATTTTTTGTTGCATGGGCTTAGCGCGCCAGTTATACACTGAGCCCTTATGTCTTTTTATTTCCCCATTTACGGGCTTAGCACACCTCCTTACGCTAAGCCCCATTGTCTTTCTGTATTCTATGCATGGGCTTAGCCCCAATAGCGCACTAAGCCCCAATGCCTTTCGTGTGCCATAGCACAAGCTTAGCCCCAGTCACGCGCTAAGCCATTCAACGATATATGCTGCCTCCCTGGGGGCGTAACCTCGTGCTAAGCTGCCACACCCCTGGGGCCCTTTGTCTGGGCTTAGCATGCCTCCTCACGCTAAGCCCAATTCCTTCTTTGTCCCATAATTGTGCTTAGCACCCACCAACGTGCACTATGCCCAATTTACCCTGCTTCTGTTCTAATTTGTATTGAGCTTAGCGAGCATCTCGCATTAAGCCCTACACCTTCTTTGGCTAACCTATGGCACTAATTGGGCTTAGCATGAAACCTCGCGCTAAGCCCCACCTTTTTGCAAGACTGGCGCTAAGCGCCCAGATGGCGGCTTAGTGCCCAAACCTTTTTTCTATTTTATTCTCCTTCCATTTTACCTTTTTACCTATGTCATTTATTGTTCATAATTATGTTACCCGTCCTATTTTTTGTCTTTTTTGTAGATGGTCTCCAAGAAGTGAAAGGCGGGTCCCAATCGACCACAGGGGGTGGAGCCCGCATGGGACTCCACCTGCTTTGTCTCCAAGGTCGCCTGGCTCTGCTACTAGGACAATGTTCACCTTCGGAACATTCTTCCAGAGCAGAATGTGGCTCTGCTACCTCTGAGTCATGCATTATGCATTTTGTTCATGTCTTTGCTTGTCTGCATGGTTATTGTATGCATAGTATGTTAGTTGGTTGTTGCTCATGAATGCCCTTATGCATTTGTTTCCTATTATTTTCTGAGCTCGCTATGCCTACACCCTATGGCTTAGCGAGCTCATGCATTTCTGGGTCCACATGAGTTTCTAGGTTTCTCTGGATGAACTCGCTAAGCTGGCATGCCGCACTTAACGTATTTACACGCTAAGCGAGCATATTGATTTGTCTGTTCATCTTTTGTACTTAGGCTTAGCGCTAGTTGCACGCTAAGCCCACGTGTCATTTTACATCCCAGTGTCTTTTTGTTTTCATGCATGGGCTTAGCGTCAGCTGCGCGCTAAGCTCTAATGTCTTTTCATTTTTTGTTACATGGCATTAGAACGCCAATTATACACAAAGCCCCTCTGTCTTTTTATCTCCCCATTTACGGGCTTAGCGCACCTCCTTATGCTAAGCCGCATTGTCTTTTTGTATTCTATGCATGGGCTTAGCGCCAATAGTGCACTAAGCCCCAATGCCTTTCGTGTGCCATAGCACAAACTTAGCGCTAGTCACACGCTAAGCCATTGATCGATAAATGCTGCCTCCCTGGGGGCCTAAGCATGCAACCTCGTGCTAAGTCGCCATGCCCCTAGGCCCTTTGTCTGTTTTGTCCCATAATTGCGCTTAGCATTCACCAACGCGCACTATACCCCTGTTACCCTACTTTTGTTCCAATTTGTACTAAGCTTAGCAAGCATCCGCACTAAGCCCTATATCTTCTCTGTCTAACCTGTTGCACTAATTGGGCTTAGAATGCCACCTTGCGCTAAGCCCCAACTTCTTTTTGCAAGACTGGCGCTAAGCGCCCAGATGGTAGCTTAGTGCCCAAACATTTTTTCTATTTAATTCTCCTTCCATGTTACCTTTTTACCTATGTCATTTATTGTTCATAATTATGTTACTCGTCCTATTTTTTTGTCTTTTTTTGTAGATGGTCTCCAAGAAGTGAAGGACGGGTCCCAGTTGACCACAGGGGGTGGAGCCCGCATGGGACTCCACCTGCTTTGTCTCTGAGGTCGCCTGGCTCTGCTACTAGGACAATGTTCACCTTCAGAACATTCTTCCAGAGCAGAATGTGGCTCTGCTACCTCTGAGTCATGCATTATGCATTTTGTTCATGTCTTTGCTTGTCTGCATGGCTATTGTATGCACATTAGTATGTTAGTTGGTTGTTGTTCATGAGTGCCCTTATGCATTTGTTGCCTTTTATTTTCTGAGCTCGCTGTGCCTGCACCCTATGGCTTAGCGAGCTCATGCATTTATGGGTCCACATGAGTTTCTAGGTTTGTTCGGATGAACTCGCTAAGCTGGCATGCCCCACTTAGTACCTATACACGCTAAGCGAGCACATTGTTTTTTTTTGTTCATCTTCTGTACTTGGGCTTAGTGCTAGTTGCACGCTAAGCCCACATGTCATTTTACATCCCAGTGTCTTTTTGTTTTCATGCATGGGCTTAGTGTTAGCTACGCGCTAAGCTATAGTGTCTTTTCATTTTTTGTTTAATAGGCTTAGCACGCCAATTACACACTAAGCCCTTCTGTCTTTTTATCTCCCCATTTACGGGCTTAGCGCACCTCTTTACGCTAAGCCGCATTGTCTTTCTATAATCTATGCATAGGCTTAGCGCCAATAGTGCACTAAGCCCCAATGCCTTTCGTGTGCCATAGCGCAAGCTTAGCGCCAGTCACGCGCTAAGCCATTCATCGATAAATGCTATCCTTGGGGGCCTAACCGCACAACCTCGTGCTAAGCCGTCATGCCCTTGGGCCCTTTGTCTTTTTTGTCTAGATTTAGCGCGCTTCCTTGCACTAAGCCCAATTCCTTCTTTGTCCCATAATTGCGCTTAGCATGCACCAACAGGCACTATGCCCCTGCTACCCTGCTACCCTGCTTCTGTTCCAGATTGTATTGAGCTTAGCGAGCATCTCGCACTAAGCCCTATACCTTCTCTATCTGACCTTTTGCATTAATTGGGCTTAGCATGCAACCTCGCACTAAGCCCCACCTTCTTTTTGCAAGACTGGTGCTAAGTGCCCAAATGGAAGCTTAGCGCCCAAACCTTTTTGCTATTTTATTCTCCTTCCATGTTACCTTTTTACTTATGCCATTTATTGTTCATAATTATGTTACTCGTCCTATTTTTTTGCAGATGGTCTCCAAGAAGTGAAGGGCAGGTCCCAGTTGACCATAGGGGGTGGAGCCCGTATGGGACTCCACCTGCTTTGTCTCGGAGGTCGCCTGACTCTATTACTAGGACAATGTTCACCTTCGAAACATTCTTCCAGAGCAGTATGTGGAACTCTCCCCCATCTAATACGACAAATTTCTTCAGGAGCTGCAACAGAGGCAGTGGCACCAACACCTCACCAGATTGCCAAAGAAACACATCGACGTGGCACTAGTGAAGGAGTTCTTTTCTGACATATATGATCCAAAGGACGAGTCCCCGAAGTAGTGCAAAGTCTAAGGGAAGCTCATCAGGTTCAACACCCAGACGTTGAATGCTTTCCTAGAGACCCCAGTCATTATTCTTGAAGGGGAGCACCTGACCACCTTCTCCCAGTTTATGCACACCTACCTAGATGCCTAGACCATTGTGGCGATGCTATGGATGCTGGGTGGTCAGTGTCCAGTCATATTTTAACCTGGCCCTTACCTCCCACACCTCCGACCTGAACATGGATCGGGCCTAATTGATTTATGGGCTGGTTATGAAGATGGACATGGACCTGGGCAACATGATCTCTTCTCAAATTACTCACATTGCTCAGTCCAATTCTTCGAGGTTGGGCTTCCTTGCCTTGATGACGACCCTCTGTGATGCCAAGGGGGTTATTTCTGACACTCTGACGTTTGAGTCGTTGAGCCTTATGATTAACTTGGCCTATATGAGGAAGAACTATTGGAATCTAGCATATTCTTCCATTGTCTTCCCAGGGCCATAGAGGGTTAGGGCTGGGGCCGCTCCAGATGCTCCACTGGTTGTCCCTCCTCCACTCTCCGCCCCACTTTCTCTTGTCTCTACTCAGCCCGAGCAGCTCCCCCCATGTTATAGAGTCTCCATAAGGTTAATACCTTCGCATATAGAGTCTCTATCAGCTCTCCCTCTAGCAGCCAGTCATGTCACCAGAGGTTTTCTTGGAGCAGGTCGCTTGGCCAAGGGTCCAGCCTTCCTCTGCTCGGGGAGGGAGGTGACACCTCTGGAGTTGGAGCTGATGCTGATGTCAGTGATGATGATGTTGCAGATGGTGGTGATGACGAGGACCATGTTGTAGATGTTACAGCTGCCCAGGGAGTTTGGGACCCTTGGCCCACTCAGGATTGAGGCCACTTTTGATCAGGACTTATATTTATTTTTCTGCATTTATGATAGTTTTAATTTTCAATTATTCAATAATATTAATTTAGTGCCATGCATGATAGACATTTTGGTACTCGTTTGGTTTGGTTGAATTACTCGTTTTGGTCTGGTTGAATCACGTTTTTTTTAGACATGTGTTGGTTGAATTGACTGCATGATATAGATGAATTGCATACTGATGAATATTATGAAATTTCTAATTTTTGAGTGAGCATGCGTCGTTGTGATGATGGAGTGTGAAATAAATGTGCGCGAGTGAAGTGGTTAGCTTGTATGACAGGAAATTATGGAATGATAAACTAAATGCTTCATATGACCGGGTGAGTTGTGTGAACCTTGATTGTGAAATAGCAACTAATTTTAATTTCCTGATTTTCCATGATTCTCGGACTGCTTGAATGCATACATGATCTGGAGATGATCAAGGTCCTGTTGTTTATTTTTCATTTCAGCCACTTAGCCAAATAGCTACCCTGTTATTAGTGAATGAATGAATCCCTTGCACCTTGTTGAGACTAAATGTGAATGAATTTGTCATTGAACCTTGAGCTGAATGCAAATGCCACTGTTGTACACCTTGTCTTAGGTTATAAGAGAACACTCTTATGGATCAAGACAAATTTGTCCCAAATTTGGGGGAGTGTCTTGGGTAATGTTTGTTGCAGGGATATTAATAACAACACACAACTGATGTGAATTGCATTTTGTGGTATTGTGCTTCAATATTATTCTCTACTGTGTATCTTGGTAATTGCTGTAAAAAAAATTGAGAAATAAAAGTTGGAAGCAACTGTGTGCCAAGTAATTTTTGTGTGTTGTTAAGTGTGGCAACATAATAAGGTTGGGGTGGTGAAAAAAATGGTTTATGGTTTGTCAAGAAAATATGGAATGGGTGAATGCTCTCCTAGAACCTAAGTTTTGAATATGAGAAAAACCATGATTTCTTTGTTAACCTCACCACGTTACAAGCTTAATAAAGTCCTTAGTGATCCATATTGTGTATGTGTGATTGCAGTAAATGAGATGATGTGCAAAGTTGGGAATATTACTTTCAATTGTTTTTAATTTAAATACATATAATCGAAACACTTGAGTGCTTGAGAGAAACACTATCCTTGTGAGAAATGAAGCATAGTTGATCTTCTTTGTTGCTTGTCACACTTGCTAACTGATTCATCTCGAAGTGCATCCTTTTCGTGCTCCTTTCATGAACTTATGACAATTGTGAACTTAAGAATTGACGTGGAGTCGCCACCAACGTTCATTTAAGGGAAAACGTTATAAAAACCAAAAGAGGTCTAAGGATTTTGAAAATAAGGGTTCGAGAGTTGTTTACACACGGGGAATGTATTAGCACCCCACGCGTCCATCACAAGGGACGACAACCTTTAATCGAGTGTGCAAAATATGACTTCAAAATTATGTATTTTCCCTTTTTATATTTTCTTTTATTTTTTTGGGTCGACAAGGGTGTTGCCCTTGCTCCTATGTATCCTTAGGTGCGATGAAAAATTCAGACCTGTGTAGTTCTTTAAGTCTGAAAGTTTGTGTGTTACATTGATTTTATGTTTTTTAAAAGATTGATTTTAATTGCAAACAAAAGTCGTTTAAGGCGTTGGACCTTGAAATGATGTTTTAAACTTTGAAAAGCAGAGAGAATCGTTAAGGCGTTGGACCTTGAAATGACCTCAAGTGATGTTTGATGAAAAACAGAGAGAATCGTTAAGGTGTTGGACCTTGAAACGATCTCAAGCAATATTTGATGAAAAGAAATTAGTTATGAGTTGGTTTTATCTTGATTTTGTTTATTTACCCTTCAACCTTTTATAAAGATAACTTGTGGCACTAATGATCAGTTAAAACTCACTTTACAAGAAGAAAATGAGATTACTGATAATAGAAGAAGGAGATGAAGATGCACAAAACAAGAAAGAGGACACCTAAGGGGGCATAGATCGCATTCAAATCCTTGAAACAAAAACTAATCAGATGACAAACGAAGAACAATGTAGAAGTCGATTACGGTCGCAATTCGGTAGCACCTCGGCCTTGTTTTTCTCTTCTTTCTTCTTCTTCTCTCTGATTTCTCTTAATTTATCTCAATGCTGCACCTTGGAACCTTTACTCAGCCTCCCTTGTGCCTATTTATAGTAAAAGATGACATTAGGGGTCATGGCAACTCGCCCAGGCGAGCTGTTGCTTCATCTTGAAGTAAGCTAACTTGCCCAGGCGAGCTGGTTACTTCACCCCTAAGCCATTTGGGGGCCAAGCGAGCCAGAGGCTAGCCTGGGCGAGCCAAGGTTCAGAAAAAGTCTTTAAATGACCCTTTTGACCTTCCTTTTGGGTATTTTTCACATTCTTGATCAAAACATTGAATGATCATCTGTTTCGCACTGTAACTGGCGTTCAACACAGTAAGTCAACTAGTAAGGATCAAAAGATCAACAAACGATAGTCTTCGGATGAAATTAGGGTATGACACTATTTTATCACCAAGTGCATTATTGCATGGTTCTAACATGAAAATTATGACAAATGTGAACTTGAGAGTTGGAAATTGAAGTTGTTTTGAAAAGTTATGCAGTTGTCTTAGTTATTGTGGTAGGTTACATTCTAAACATTATCATTGACCTAACTTAGTGTAGTTAGCTTACTTTTGCTTGAGGACAAGCAAAGTTTTAAATTTGGGGGAGTTTGATAATTGTTATAAATAAGTAAATTTTGTAATTAAGTCACACAGATATTATCTGATTTCCCCTCTTTAATTGTTTCTTTTTGTGTTAAACATTAGGATTTTGGCATCTTCTTAGTTTTTATCCAGTAGGTGCTCAAACTGGTAAATTTATAGTATTTTGGTGGTATACTTTTGTAGAAACACAAAAGAAGCATGGAATAGAGTGGAAGATATGGAGAGTCTTGATCAATGCACCACACTCGCTTAGTTATCACATGGGAAGCCAGTTATCACGTGCAAGTGCAGGCTTAGCACATGGCCACTTACTCCTCACTTAGCATGCAACCTCGCTTAGCGCATAGAATGTCAAAAAACACGAATGTGCTACATTTTAAGAGGGGAAAAAGAGAGGGAGCGAGTCATTCAGTCCTTCCCATAGAACAACAAGCTATGGCACATCCATTAGAGGGAGAATCACCCATTAGGAGCCTACCTTTCATTTCCTCTCCATTTTCTTCCATTCCCTTCCACCACCTTATTCCCTTTTTGTATTTGTAAGCCTCTCATGACAATGAGAGGCTAAACCATCCATTTTAGGAGCTTAGCAGCCAAACACTCTTGATGTGATGATTCTTACTATTTATTTAATGTTATTTCAGTTTCATTGTCTCTTTTCTGTGCTTATTTTCATGTTTGTGGCTTGATCATCTATGCTCACGTTATGTTATAGGGTTTATACATTGGATAAAGTTTATCTCTTAAAAACTAGAAAAGAACATCTAAATAATTCATCTCTAGGGATAGAATGATGTTATTTAGCCTATTTTGTGCATCTATGTTTATAATGCAATTTATCCAGTTTACCTCTTAAGGGATTAGGGAAAAAATTAGGTAGATTAAGCTCTTTCGTGTGAAGAATCATGGATAAAGTATATGAGTAAATGTAGGTGATGATTGAAATAATATTGAATAGAAAAAAATCATTAACGTTGCATCAAGAGTAGTTTTGGTAGGTTAAACCCCCAACATGCCCATAATTTTGCATCGATCGTCACATCACTGCTCCGAGTGTTTGTTTTTCTTGACCTTGGACATGCTAGCTTATTAGTTTAATTTTATGTAAAATTTAAATTTAATGTCACATGTTACAAATACTTGAATCAATTCATTAATTTCTTGAAAATTGGATATACATAAACTCTGAGTACAATCAAAGTCCATGTGGATTCGACACTTTAACTTTCGTTTTAAAATACTACTTGGGCAAATTGGTACCCTTGCCAGTGAGTTAACACAGATCGTCATAAATATGATTGTTAAATCATAATATAAAACATTAAAGTTTACTTTTTAGAAAAACTAATTCTATTTTTTTAAAAAAAAACTAGTTCTTTTTTATAAAAAAAAAACATAATGGAATCATGATATTGTTGTAAAAGGGGTGCAATTGCACAACAAAATCATGATTGTGTTGTATTATTTAGGGTGGAATCAAATAATATAATGAAATCAAGGTTTTGTTGAGTAATTGAGGGTAAAATCAAATAACACAACATAAACACAATTATGTTGTGGTACCCTCATTGTACAACGGAATCGTGTTTTTGTTGTGCAATTTTTTAGAGGGTAGTTTTGGGATATGACTAAAAAACACTCACATGGATAATACTATTAGCAAAATTGATAGTGCTAATAGCAACTCCCTAAAATGAACAAAAAGGAACATCCCAAGATTTTGCCTTAGGGTTGGTCATATGTGCTTCGGTCCTTGCTTTCATCATGCAATGATCATACTATCTCCCTTTTAGACTTACTAGAATAGGGACCCGTGCAAGTTTTATGAGAATATAATTTTATATTTTATAACGAAATACTTTTGAAATATAAACCTTTCTTGAACTCATTTTTTAAAGAGAAATGAATAAGACAAAGGAACATCAAACTTGATACATCTTCACAATTATTTATCAGAAAGAGAATTAGTTTGTAAGTCTTTAAAAGTAACGTCACTCTATTGAATAGGTGACTTGTGATCTTAAATAATTACAATATATAATCTAATAATAAATGTAATAATTAAGAAAAAATTGGAGTTATTCCATAAAAAATCATGAATCCTGATTTAACTTGAATAGGTGAACCAGTAAAAAAAATTGAATAGGTGAATTGCATAACTCTTTCAGTTTTGATTTTTTTTTTTTTTTGTGAAGCTTTCAGTTTTGATTTAACAACAATTTGGTTCCCTAATTTGAATTAATTTGCAACTTCCATTTGACCTCACAATTAATCACACCACAATTAAATAGACGATGTAAAAAATGTGGTTAACTCACGTCAGCTAACATATAAGTAATAAGAATGTTAAATATAATTACCATTAAATATTTTAAACCGGAAAAATAAAAAATATCTTAAGCCTTCATTTGAAATTACTAATTTAATTCCCAACTATTTTAGTTTCAAGATAGCATTTTTAAAGTTTTTAAAAAGTTTATATAATAAAGAATTCAACAGTTTTAAAAAATATAAAATTAATCAATTTGAATTTAATTATTTATAAAAAAAAATTCAAGAAAATATTTCTACCCTTTTTTGAAGTTTAAAACTTTAATAAATAATTCAAAATTTTTCAAAAATATAAATTTAATAAATTTGAATTTAATTATTTAACATAAATTTTTCTTGTTTCAAGAAAGCATTTATAACACTTTTCATAACTTAATATTCAAAGAAAAAATTTATACCAATTTTTAAATAATTAAAAAAAATTATACTTATTAATTTAACCAACTACTATTCCTAATTTCATGAAAAAATTATAACATCATTTTGATTTTATTTTTTGTAAAAAGAAACACTTATAATAGTTTTATATTCATATCAATTATTTAAAAAATTAAACTTTGTAAATTTGAATTTAATTCTTAGTAACACATGTACCTAGTTTTAAGAAAGCATTTAATAAATTTTTTTAATTCCAAGCAAATATTTACTATTATAACTTTTAATAATTATATTTAGTAATTTTCAAATTATTTAAGGGGATAAGCAAAAGTATACAGGATTAAGTATAAAAAACATATAAATCCAAAAAGGCATATGCATATAGGATTATAACGTAATTTAACTATCTGAACTAATTTAAAAAATTGTATTTAACTAAAATGTAAACATAAAATATCAGGCATTTGAATGCACTCCATCTTATTCCACATATACAACGTATCTGAATTTTTATATTCATTTTAATGTACTCATATAGTTTGATGACATATAATTCAGAAATAACTTGTGTGATATATGGGTTTCGAATTATATGCTACTTTTGAAGGATTAAAAACTATTCAATATTTTATCAAATGATTCTTACCCAATGTCTTTGGATCATTCATCAATCATCAACGAGAAACCATTTTCTTCTCCTGCTCATGACAAAATTTTAAACTTTTTAACGTCTTTCTTTTAATAACAGGGAACAAGGTCTAGTGGATGAAAATGAATATGAATATATGATGTGTATGATTCTCCTTTATTGAATATAGGTGAAGAGAAAGTTAATTTATTTCATACCTTTAATTTCTAGCCTTTTAGAATTGGTTTTAGTTATAGAGCAGCAACAACAAATATTGTCCTCATCTCCCTCAATGTAATGAATAATTGGTAACTATATTTTATGTTCTGGCAGGCTATGTTTTGCTTTGGAAGCGACAAGTTTAAAATTATGAATTAATCATATGCATATTCTCAACAAAATTTCCTATCAGAACTTTTCCAAATAAAAGTCATGTTTCCAAATAAAAGTCATGTTGTCAGCTAGAACTTTAGAAACACTATAAATAAGCATTTTTTTCCTGCATAAAACAACATTTCTAACATATATACTATATTTGTAATTCTTAAATATAAAAATCTCAAACAACTATTAATTAATAGAAATACTTCAAGTTTATGCTTTTTTTTTATTAGGATCAGCCTTAAGATCTGTCTAACATTTGTATTTTTTCATCATAATCATATTGAATAACCCAAATAAAGGGAAAATAGGAAAAAGAAGACATTTGCATTAATGTAAAAAAGACATATAATGACGGTTATTAGAGGCATTTAACGACGATTACAAATCATTTTTATATTTAACATCATTGAAAGTTAAGATCTTTAACGACGGTTATAAAACAACTGTCATAAAAAATTCAAACTTTTTAAGACGGATGTTAGTTTACAACCGTTTTAAAAAATTTTAAAAAGTAAACTTTCTAAGAAGGTTGTAAGTTGACGATTTTTAACTAACAATTAATCATCTTTAATAGTATATTTTTTAAGACGGTTCTTATCTGAGATCGTCTTAAAAAATTTTAAAAAGGATATTTTCTAAGATGATTGTGAGTTAAGATCTGTCTTAAAAAGTAAATTTTTCTATGACAGTTGTTTTAAAAGCGTCATTAAAAGTCTTAACTTTTAATAATGTTTGATATAAAGACGGTTTGTAACCATTGTTAAATGCTTTTATTAACCATCGTTAAATGTCTTTTTTGCATTAGTGCAAATGTCTTCTTTCTTCTTTCCCCCCTTTATTTGGGCTATTCAATATGATTATGATGAAAAAATAAGAATGTTAGACAGATCTTAAGGCTGATCCTAATAAAAAAAGCGTAAACTTAAAGTATTTCTATTAATTAACAGTTGTTTGTTTGAGATTTTTATATTTAAGAATTACAAATATAGTCTATATGTTAGAAATGTTGTTTTATGCAGGAAAAAAAAATACTTATTTATAGAGTGTATCTAAAGTTCTAGCTGACAACATGACTTTTATTTGGAAAAGTTCTAGTAGGAAATTTTGTTGAAAGTATGCATATGGATTCTAAGACGGGCCTTAGCTCACAACCATCTTAGAAATTATACTATCTAAGATGGTTGTTAGCTAACTGTCACATTTACAAACAAGGATTTTAGTAAGAATTTTCATCAAACAATAAAATATCAATACATTTTCATGATCATTGAACATAATTGAAAAACTTGTAATTAACATTTTTGTGTCTTAATTAGACAAGTGAAACTTTGCATTCAATGTCTTCAAAGCTACAAGTTGTGGATAGTCTAGAATTTTTGCATTCTCCTGTTTCTATATTAAATATACCTTTCCATGCTAGCAGTCTCATAATTTTCCATAAAAGAATAACTACTTTGATGCTTCTTCTAATTCAAAGCTTTTTATTTACAAATATATAGATATTAATTTAAGTAGTTTATACTATATATATTACCTTGCCAATATCTAAGACAAAAATTAGTGTATCCCTCCTAGTCAGGAACTAATACTTGCATGAGTGCAAGTGTGCCACATAGCATCAAGCAATCTCTTGAGATCATTTCATAGAATTTTACGGGTTAAATTTAGTGTCCCATCATGTAATTTGACCTGATTTCAATGTGCTTCTTTGTGGTTTGAAATTGTTCCTTTCCCCCTTGAGGTTTGTTTTGTTATCATATAGCCAAACTAAATTTTTTTTATCCACTCTAAACAGAAATGACTAAGACAAAGACAAAGTACAAGATAGAAATCAAGCAAATTATTCGGTGCTATAGAGATATGAGTGAGACTCATATTATCTCACTCATGGATCTTGTAAGGTTTATGTTCACTGTCAGTGTGTTCTGGTGCACTTATGCCTAAGATAACAGACACTTATTTTGCTGCTGCTGATTCTATTGCTTTAGCATTAACCTCAAGAAATTCAATCAGACACACACTTACAAACAAATCAAATTCCATGCAACAATATTGAGTTTAGAGCGTAATTGTAGTTCATTGTAACTCCTGTCCTAAATTCGTACAAGATTTTCTTCAGACAATCTTAAAGACCCAACATACCTAACCTAGGTTTATTCATGAAACTATTTTGAATTGAACTAAACTGATAACTAAATTCAACAAGGCAAACACAAAGGCACACAAATAGGCAGACAGGGGTAGCATATGCATTACTAAATGCTAGGTTCAACCATTGTTCAATCATGGAAGGAAAAAAAAACACTTGACGTACAGGGGTACTTACCTTTGACGGAGACTTCACTGATGAACTTCTCCGGCATTGCTTCATAGAGATTGAAGACACAGAGGGCCCAATCAAGGCTTGAGTGACACAATGCGGGTGAGTTCGAGGGTCACTGAAACACAAAGGCACACAAATAAGCATTGAATCCATGAGGGTGATATAATTAAACTCGAAGACAAACAAAAAAATTAAGGGGCGTTTGAGGGAGTATACAACTAGCTTGGACAATGATGAACAGTGAGCACAAAATCGAAGAACCTAGGTTACACACGCGCAACTGAGACGAAGATATCTCGACTAAATTATTAGTGACTCTGCCAAAAATTTTAAAAGTTTATTCAAAGACGGTAATTATGAAAAAACTGTCTTTGTATAACCATATCAACTACGACGGTCTTAATACACCTGTCGTTGTACTCCTTAAATTCATTATTAGTGACTCAGCCAAAAATTTTAAAAGCTTATTCAAAGACGGTAATTATGAAAAAATTGTCTTTGTATAACCATATCAACTACGACGGTCTTAATACACCCGTCGTTGTACTCTTTAAATTCATTATTGAAGGTGGTTATTAAATAACCGTCGTTGTATACTTTCTTAAAAATTACAATAATGTCACCGCAAATCCTTCAACAATGTTTTTCTTGTTAACCGTCATAGTTGTTGTGTCGTAAAAAAGCTTTAATGTAATAGTGTTGCAATTGTGTATATAGTCTAGCTATATCCTTGTCGGCAAAGGGTGCAGTGGACATGACACACTTGCAATCCTCATGGCACACTTACAACCCTTTAAGGTAGTTTGCCTTGAATGTTTTGAATAATAAAAAATTAAATAATTAAGCATAACACAGTAATTAAACCCCTAACCCAGGAGATAAAAGCAAAATAAAAAAATACTCTCAAAACCCCTTTAACCCCAAATTTTTTTTTATAAAAAAAAACCCTGTTAAATAATCTAAAAAGAAGATGAATCAAAAGTTGATACAAAATACCTTATGACCATTATTCAAAATCCCAAACTAAGAAGAAGTTTCTATTGAGAAAAGACGAACTCGTAAACATAGCCAATTTGCAAGGTGGAAAGAAACAAATTTAAAGTTTGAAGGAATTTAAAAGAGTAATTTTCAATTATCAGTAGTGGAATTTAAATAGGCAGAAATTAAAGAAAGTCTTATTAATATTTTCATCTTTCATTCCATATAATTGTGGCCGGGTGTTATTAAAGTTCACCATTAATATGAAAAATGAAAAGCCTCACAATTATTTAGGAGAAGTATACATTTGTTCCCAATTTCTTATGCATGTACACAAATACCTATTAAGTACTTAAATTAACCTTTTTAAATTTAATTAGTTAATACTTTTATAGCTAATTGTCAATGTCAATTATATCACTAGTTTAGACGGAACATATCTACTATAGACTTTCTTCCTTTTATATATTAAGATACTAAACTAATTCATGAAAGTCATTCAATTTAATTTTAAAAATATCATTTTAATTTTTAAAATCACTTTAAAATGAAGCCGTTTCAGCTTTATATTTTTTAATTTTAATGACTAAAATAATTGTGATCTAGGCTTTTCTAAGACAGAAAAGAGGGAATCAAAAGAATAGACAAAAGTGGACGAGATTCCGATCTAATTGTATTGGAGATTAATTAATGTAATTTTTGTTCAATAATTTCAAAATTAAATGATATTATTATAATTTTGAAAATTAAATTAAATGATACTCAAAATTATCGACTAATTTGATAAATTATTCTATCTTGGTAAGTTGCATGTAAAATGCTTAAGAAAATGGAAGGTTAACCTACTAATTAAGCAATCATTTGCTCCTTTTATTTCAAACTTAACATTTAAGGGACAATGGATCATTAGGATATGAATTAAACCGTTGTGGATTGCCTAATTAAAGACAGGTACCTCACATCCCTCTTTCTTGATTACATCAGGTGACACACATAGGAAAGTTTACTAGAGTTTCTTGAATTCTTAACTGACTTAAGAAGTCTTCAGTATTCTCGAATGTGAACAATTATATATCTTGTTCTAATTACATAGTGTGATAAGCTTTAATAAATACATGAAGTTTTTTTCGAAACTGAATAAACACATAAAGTAATACTTACAAATAATCTATTAATGAAAGTTCATGACCATAACTTTTACCCGCCAGCCAATTAAGTGTTTAATGACGAGATTGATTTTAGCAATATAATAATAATCTGCTAATTTTCCCGAATCAAAATGTTCATCAGTACTATTGAGTGGTTCTTGGTGTAAAAGTGCTATTTAAGTGTATGCTCATCATTATATTTGATAATTTCATGTATATATGTAGTGTCTGTTAGAAAGGATGATTGAATGAATCTATGCCGGGGTAAAATTTCCAATGATTTTTTTATGTACTTAATAATTTCGCTTTGTTCATGGTGCGTGCATCTGGACTCGCGTATACTCACGGTTAGAAACAATAGTGTCTTACCAATTTTGCGCAAAAAAAAAAGGAGAGTAGTAGAATAGAAGCTAGCAACAAAATAAAGAGCAGAAAAGAATTAGAATGCATGTTTATAACTAGCAAATTAAATTGTTTAAAGATCTTTATAAGCAGTAAAAATTTGTCTCCCATGGCTTCAACTGTGCAAAATGGAAGTTGAAGCACATTCATACCCACCCACACGAGTATTTCGGCCAATAGTCGAGTCCACTGACACCACATACAACAGCAAAAGACAAACTTGGATATATAAAATAAGACTTTACATGAAATGTAGAATGAGACTTGAGAATGAATGAAGGTCCACTTGGATTGCATTATATCAACTTTATCTATCACGAATCATGTATTTCATATTATATATTAAGATTCATCTAATTATATTCTGTTTTTTTTTTCTTTTATCAGTCAAGAAAATGTTGTATAAATAAGATACAAGGATACCCCAACCCTTATATAAATGTTCAATAATTATAAAACTTCTAAACATTTCTAAGGTTTCATAAAAAAAAAAAGAAAAAGAGAGGAGTCAATTCAATCATGATAAGTTGTATGGTAAAATGGTAAAATAAGTTTGGGTCTAATTCAATCTTATAAAATTAAATTGTATTAATTGATGATTTATATAATGCCTAAGAAGGGTCGGTAGTGGAAGCAACTTAGTGAAACATGCCAGAAAATACTTGAAAAATATATGTTTGCATAAAATCTCTCAAACATCATAATATTGTTAAACTTGAATGGCATGTAGGTGAATGACGAGAGGTTAATTTATAAGCCTATAATATGATAGTATTATCAACAGCCTCTAAACTATTCATGTTTTTTCTCCCCCGAATGAAACAAAGAGAGAATCGAAAAAATGATGGGTTAACATTTCTTTATGTACTAACAAGATCTGATATCTTATCACCTTCGATTCATTCAATTTGTGACCTCACGATGCTCCCAACATAAAAATAAAAAAGTAAAGAAAGAAAGAAAAGAGACTGTGACCACACAATACCTGTTGTGACCCACTAAGAAAGAAAAGAAAATAGCTATGTTGCTATGTATTACTCTAATTATTAAGATCCTTAAAATTGACATCCAGCTTTTACAACTTATATAATGAATGATTAGGCCAATATTTAAGCGTCTAAGTCACAGAATAACAAAAATAATATGAATTTATCCCTAAAATAAACAAACGCACATCCATTCTAATAAACCATTTGGTTAGTTTTTTTTAAAGCAAACCATATAGTTAACTAAGATTAGGTTAAATATTTTCTCATTCTTATAAATAGTTTATGTTTCTTAACCAAATAATAAAGACTTATATGTCTTTTAATTAAGTGGTGTAAGATTTAAATTTTAACCTTAAGTATAAAATAAATTATATTAAAAAAAATATTTATCTTTATAAGTCCATGTTCACAATTTCCAACGAGGATGAATATTTGGTATGATGTAACAAGATCATGATTAAAAAATATGTTTAATTTTGGTCTCTTTTAAATATTTTTCGCTAGTTTTGATATTCAGAAATTTTAAAAACATATACTTATGATATAATCTCGCCAAATTAATAATTTATGATATAATATGTCACATCATAAACAGGTTTTTAAAAAATAAGAAGGAACAAGAGAAAGAAGAGAAAAATTGCCTATACTATATAAAAATCTACCTATTTATATATGCCACGGTGTGCATGTTTAATACTATTAGCATTTTAATTATAGGATATAAGCTATATAATATAAAGTCTACAATTTATAAGGTTAGAAATAAGTCAAATCTTGTCACAGGGTCTAAGACCTATTCTCTGTCTATGTTAGGCTTCGATTCCGTACAGCCTTGTAACTAAACATAGGAGGTCAAAATATTTTTCAGAAACATATTTACTTAAAAAGGAGTTAAAATTACTTATTTTGGTATTTTATTTTATTTTTATCCTTTATCTTTTAAAAAGTTTATACTGATATTTTATTTTATTTTTTTAGTTCAATTTAATCCTTTTATTTTTTTAAAAAAAATTATTTTGATTATTTATCTTAATTTTTTTGTTCACTTTAATTATTTGACCATTTAAAATTGATGTTGTTAATCATTTAAGAATAAAATTTTTGATAAAAATAAAGTGGCAATCATTGGGAGAAAATTGAACAAAAAAATATTTTTAAATGATCAATGAAGTCGATTTTAAATAGATTGAAAGATAAAAAAAGTAAGATAAAAGATCAAATTGAATAAAAAAAATGAGAGAAGGGACCAAATAAATTTTTTAAAAAGATAAAAAAAACTAAATTGAACATAAAAAATAAAATAAAGGATCAAATTAAATTTTTTAAGAGATAAATGATCAAATTAAATAAAAAAAAATAAGATAAAAGATCAAATAAATTATTTAATTTTAAAACAATAACTTTAAACTATTTTTTTCATGAGTTAGGGGATGAGTGAGAGATCACGAACATCCCTCAATTCATTAAATTTGAAATTAATTTATTTTCCGTATGTGACTATTCTTGTTCAAAAAATTTGTAAACACCGTGAGAATCAAGTATGAGTTTGTCATTAAATATCGTTGACACTCATACTAGACAATTTAAAGATTTTTTTATTATGTCTAAGAGACTGATTCATATAAATAAATAGGTTATATTATAATTTTTATTCCTATAATTTCTGATATGCAATTTTGATCACTGCTTCTATTATAAAAAAAATTGAAATTTTGATATAATTCTTAATTTTGCATGTTTTATATTTTTTTTATATTTTGGTCCAATTAAATTTTAATTAAACCTAACATATTCTCTCTCTCTCTTTATTTTATTTTTTACTGAACCTAACCCATTCTCTTAAAGTATCATAAAAATAATTTAATTAATTATAATATAAAAAATAAGCATATGGAAAATTAAGGATTGAATTAAAATTGTATTTTAAAAAAATAAGGATACTAAAGTTGTGAAACAAAAATAGGAGTCTACAATAACAAAATAGCCAAATAAACATAAATAATAAGTTGATGCTGTTATTAATATTATTGTTATATTATGGTGATGAAGAAGTAGACCTGTAATGATATATTGAGCCACACTATTACGAATAAGACGTCCACGAATTGCTAAAAGTAGAACAAAAATTATAAAATGTATATTTTGGATATATAAATAAATTTAAATCTTAGATTCCAATTAATTATTATGGTCCCCTTAAAAACCGGTTCATAAGAGGGTGGTCTACCCAGCTTTATGAGCACTTATCATGTTTATGAATTACCCGATGTGGGATGGCTCTGATACCATATTAAATTTATAGTGCAGCATAGGCATCCGAATGGTCCCCTTAAAAACTGGTTCATAAGGGGCTGATCTACCCAGCTTTATAAGCACTTATCATATTTATGAATGACCCGATGTGAGACTATTCTTAACTTTAATGTCAAATTCATATCTTATAAAATTTAACATAAATCCAATTAAATTGTTTTCAGTCAGGAAAAAAAAACACGTAACTCCAATTATCACTAAAAGAAAACATAACTCCAATTATGGTTTATATAATAATCTCCTTAATAACTCGCAATTTGGCATTACGGAAGTTCAAAGAAACGTCTTTTTTAGAAAGGGGAATCGTTAGCTTTATTGTATAATATTATATTTTTTTATCGGTAAGAATGAAAGAAAATATTAAAAAAATACTCTATTAGGGTAAATTTGGCCTGGCCATTATTATGAATTTCGAGGAACTTATCTTCTGGTAGTTATTTTGTTTCTCAGTTTTTGAAACACGGTGTTGTTGGGTCTTTTTACTCACTACTTGGTGAAGCTAGGTCATGCATGTGCAACGTGTATTACTACTTTCATGGGACAATTACCTTCAGCTGTTAACATTAAATTTAACCAACTGAAGAGATTAAGGTATATAAATGTGACAGCGACAGGTATTGAAAAAAAAAGAATGAAAATAAATTAAAGCTTATTTTTCAATTAGATGAAATACGACTCTTCTAAAATCATAAAATTTGCAAAATGAATAAACAAAGAGATGCATTCATTATTAATTTAAAAATGAGCTAAATTTATAAATATTTTAATCAAAATTAATTAACGATACATATCATTCGAATTTTATTTTTTTCACCTTAAAAATAAATTTCACTAAAATATTTCTTTTGTCTTTTATTTTTAAAGTAAATATTTCTTATGTCTTTATTCTATATATATGTTTGACGAAAATTCTTAAAAGGGTTTCTTTTTAATTAATACGGAGTATATACAATTATATGTCTGCTTTATTTGTAAAAAATCAAAAGCATTCAATAATTATGAAGGGATGCAAATTTTATTTTTCTTTATTAAATGAAAATCATTACAAGTAAAATTATGAAATTAACTTTCAAATCGAGAGTAACAATTAATTAAGTAAAATAATTTCTACAAGCATAGTTAAAGAGCTAACATAATTAATAATTTAATGTGACTAAGTGTATAACACAAGTTGAGTTTATTTATGAGGAAAGAAGGATAAAACACTTAAAATATGATTAAATTTTGAACAGATGAATAATCTCATAATCTATTCAAAGAATTGAAACTTGTAAAAATTCCACAAGATACCACTAAAAAGTTAAAGATCTTAATTACAATAAATTGACACTGTTGTGAAATATATTTAAGGTCATAGTCATTCACTTTCATTGTGATAGACCATATATTTCTTTTAACTCAAATATAAGCAAAAATAATTTCATAATCAAAATATAAACAAATGTTAATTATTCCCATCTTGTTTAATAATTAAGATTCTATTTCTAATGAACATTTTTGTACTCTTGATATTAAATTTCAATGAAAACACAGTTTAAGAAAAGAATATGATTAATAAAACTAAATGATACTAACCAATTTTCTTAACTAGTTAATTATAAAATTATTAATTTTACTTATATTTAGTGCGAAGAGAATGTTGATTAATGGGTTTGATGTTGTTTTGCTTTTATATTGATGATATAATAAACTGAATGCAACTTAATTACATAAACGATCCGATAATAAGATATAACTAAATCTAATGCGATACTTCTTTCCACATGTTAGAATTTCCACATTTATGAAGGATTCCTATCATAGTTTTGTGAATCAATGATATGAAAAAAATGTCATCTATAATGATTGATATATGGAAGCTATCCTTTTTCTTGTTTTCTTTTCCTTTTGGTTGGAATTGGTAAGCCCTAAGAATAGCAAATGTATCGTCCACTATTATTACCTATGAACAAGCATCTCCCATTCGATTCATGCAACGAGTACAAACAACAAAGGAGGAGACATGAGTAAAATGGGAGTGAATCCATGAGCCATTGGGCAGGAGTACCCTGAAAAAAATTTCATGAGAACCAACCAATCAATGAGGTGCCCCCCACTGTCATAACTTTGGAGCTCTCCACGTGCTAGGGGTTTGAAAAGTATGATATGATGATACTCCCAAGCAATCAATAGTGGCAATTTGCTTGTTTTTGAGTAATAAGTTGCATAGAAAAGGAGGAGGGTCCACACACCCCCTTGTCACATAATGCATCATCATCAACATGATAGTAACAATCAAAATAGGTCCCAGAAATTAATGAAGGAAAATGATGTGTGTGTGTGTGGGACCCACAAAGTTGGGGATTTGGGAGGCTGAAAGAGGAGTTGCACTGGTCCAATGAAACAATGGGCATCCTTTACATTCTTCTGGATAAACAATGAGGTTCCATTGGGAAAGTTTCGGACTTGGACCACATCTGAGGAAATTAAAAAAGTCTAACATATTGTGCTTCTCATTGGTCCTTTATTTAGATTCACATTCTACACTCGTGTTTAATAAATGACTAAATCATTTCATATATAATTAGAAGTTAAGTAAAGTTGCCCAAAGCTGTATAATTTACCGATAATTTCAGTTGAATTGGATTGAGATCTCTAATAAAAAAAATCAGTTTTAAGATTTCGCTAGTTTTTTTTCTCTTTAATTTTTAGTTTCAATATAAATTTATTTTAAAAGTTACAATTCTATTGAAATGTGGTTAGTTTATGTTTATGGTGATTTAATAACAATATTAATATTGGTGATAACAAATTATGAGAATATCACTCTAATGATGGTGGTGTTGGTGTAATAATGGTAATTATACTAGTGATAATTGTGATGATGGTGTTATTGTATAATAGGGAGATCGTGTATATATATATATATATATATATATATATATATATATATATATATATATATTAAAGTAATTATTAATAAAATTAATAAATATTTATAGTAATAAAAAAATGTGTAGCTTTATATGCCTTGTATCTTACCAAGATAGAATCTGTTTAATTTTCAGTTGCGTCTCAAAGGTAAAGTCCTTCAGCCTGACTAGTAATGATGTGAAACTGTGTTGTAAAGTTAATGATTTGGTATAATTTCTGGAATGTATCGTTACTTTTTAGTCGGCAGGACATTATTTTTTACAGTTAATCTAAACACACTGTGTGCTTGGATACCAATTTGAGTTATGATTTGGAGTTCCCTATGGTGGATGATGAGCACAAAACTGGGCTTTATGAGGATACTTTAATTGGATGCAAAATTCGAAATGTTAGTGATATTTGGGCTTTTAAAATACATACGTTCTCATAAAGGACCAAATAAAAAATTTCATGTTCCTATAGTTTTTAGTACTGCTGGAACATTACATAATTCTGTGTATTTTGTCGTCTTCTAGTTTCTGAAATTAGCTGTACAAAATGGTTTTGTTCAGTTTCGCGTCCTCAACCCTATCCCTTTGACGTTTGTGCTACTTTCTGCTGCTTCTGTTTCTCCAACAGTTATCTTTTTGGGACACTTGGCTGTTATTAGAAATTGTAAGTTTGTAGGTCATTGCTAGAAATACATATTGAGATACTTGCGTTTCAATGGATTTATTGTCAATATCTCCATGTTGTTAGTGTTCATCCCTTGTAGATTTTGAAGTTCAGTTAATCAGTTAAAATCAAACCTCCCTTTGTATGAAGTTAATAATTAAATTTTGAAATTCAATTATAAATCATTTCCTAATACAAAGAGGAATATGCGAAGTTTAACATCTTGCCAATTTTTGAAAAATTGAGACTGCTAATCCATTGCCTGGTTGATCGATCAATTGAATTTCATGATTTAACAACTTTAAATTATACTTTTATGTTTATACTTTCTCAATTGCGCTACAGTTAATCACGAGCCAAACTCACGAGTATACTAGTATGTGTGCCTTGACCATGTACCGATTAGATGTATATTTTTAGCTAATTAACACTTATAATAGTAATTAAATAAATTCAAATATTACTCATACACAACATAATATCTATCTATGTATCTATCTAGTACATTTTATATAATATTTGTTATCATTCATGTACATAAATTGTAAGAGTTAGACAAAATAATCCTTAAAATTAACGAGATGAAAAAAACAACCCCTAGCTAAATTTAAAATCTGTCAATCAAGTTAATTCCTCCATTGCCCGTATATCATGTCAGAAAAGTTGATATAACACCTAAGTGGTAGCCACCTAGCCACAATGAGTGGTCTGGAGAAAATAGATTGGTTAATAAATTCTCTCTTTAAAAAAATATTTTGATTATATAAGGGCTATATTGAAATATATAATAAAGTTATTACTAAATATCAAAATAATGAGATAACAATTGGTTAAAAAACAAACAATATTAAAACCCCAAGAATTAGTGAAAGTATCATAGAATCCCTCACTTTTAAATAACTCAAAAAATTATACTCTTATAATGTACCAATATATAGTTAAATAATTGTTAAAATTATAGTTACAAAATGCAATATTATACCCTAATCTTATTGTCAAAACTCAACAACGAAAGTGAAACCTCAAATGATACTGTCTTTTTCAGAACTGAGAAACCAAGGCCACATTGTATTTTAATTTATCCTCCTTCATGAATCATGACAGATGATATATGTGCGTGAAAGTGCGAATATTCTCGCAGTTGTAAAAGAAAAACAAAAGAAATCACAAATATATGTTTTGGCGTCCTTTTCTGTTGTGTGATGATAATTTTTCCACATATTATCCACAAACTTTTATAACGTTCTTTTAGATGCGAATTTATTTCTTTTTCGGTAAATGATGATTCTAAGTATTGGAAAAAAAATCTAAATTTTATATCGATTAAAGATTTATTTATTTTTTATAAAAAAAAATGAAACAAGAGAAGAATAGAGATTGACATTCCAATTATGGTGGCACCTTAGTCCCTACACCACCAAAGAACTCATTTGAGAATATATTGATAAAGTCAAAAGAAACAAAACACTTGAGAGGACCAAACAATATCCAAGAAATTCAACTACGTGAATATATAGGAGGGGAATCCATGTTTGTACTAAGGAGCTCCTCTGAAATAAAAGGAGGTGAGGAATTCCATTAGATATACCCTAGACTTTGAATACCAAAAGAAACAAATTAAACTTACCAGCGCAAGCATTAATTACTTTCAAAGTAAATGTGAGAAATTCTAAAATTTGAAGACTTATAGTTTTATACAATTCAGCCAGCGATTAAGAAGAGAGACCAAGGGACAAAAAAGGGGTGCCTATAAGCATGAACCAACAATTTCCGAGTCTATTAATTTCCATCCAGAAGTTCTTTCAATCCATTTCCACTGCCTTCTCAATAGCAATAATAGTTGCCATAGGCTCTATTACAAAAGATGTTTTAATACTGACATTGTTAGCAAAGGCTCCCAAGAAATGAAGGTTGTTGTGATGAAAATCCTACCACTACCAGCCATGCCCGGGCAGCCTCTAGCAACCCATTAGTATTACATTTGATCCAACGAGAGGGTGGATGTCTCCAAAGAGCCTGCTTAACATACTGATATTTCGTATATGACATGAAACAGAGAAACTTTTTACGATAAATTATCTTTGGGGACAAAATAGAATATATTAGTAAAGAATAATTTTTATTTTATAAATTAGCTTTCAAGGCTGATTTTGGAGTAATTACAATTTTGACTTTGTTGTTTTTACATTACTGAGAAACGAGTGAAAGGAATTTTTGTTTAGTTTTCATAATGATGGTATAGACGGTGGCATGGAAATATTTAACTAAATATTGGGTTTGGTTTAATCAAACATTTTAAATATTTAATTTATTTTAAGATTATTATCACAACCATCATCATCATAATCGTCGTTATGATCGATCATTATCATTATTACCAACCTGACCGTTTTAATTGTTGGTCAATCAATCTCTCAAAACTCCATGGATGACGACCATTTTCACTCCTCACTTAATATCTACAATCTTTGGCGTGAGGTAATGGTCGCCCATAAACTTTGGGATAGTAGTCATGAGGTGGAGGGGGTATAAGGATAAAGGCCTAGTGATGATCTAAGAAGAACGGATTATAATTTTTTACTTGAACGTTGTACGGTAGATCTTCCTCAACCCAGATAAAAAAAAAACCTATACCAAAAAATATAAATACTTAAAAAAATTGTATTTAAATAAATTCGTATACACTAACACCTTATATTAATTTATATTTATTTTAATTACACTTTTATCTTTTGAGTATCACAATCGTATAATTTTGATTATTTAAATTTTAATTATGTAAATTGGATCTCTCAATTTTTCTCTCATTTACATTTAAGTCTCTCCGTAATTTAACAAATTTTGTTAATGTGGCACAGAAGTGAAAGATGTGGTGTGTTGAGGTAGCATGCAAAAATGAGAAAGGAATTATCGAAGTGTTTTAGAAATGTTAAATTGAACAACTATTATGAAAAGTATGTGTATTAGTACATGCTCAAATCATTTTACCGACTTATTTTCTTCTTACAAAGTATTTAGGAAGAAATTTATCCAAATAAAAATACTGTTTCAATTTAAGAAGAGAACTATTTAAGATAAACAACTATTTCCTTATAATTAAGTTGACCAAATATGTTACTATTTAGTTTCCTACTTACCTTCCGTCTTGATCTACACCAAACACGCAACGCAACAAGTGAATTGGAAGAGTTTGAACAGTTTGTTTTGAAATTCCTGTCTCCAGACTTGGCCCCAAGAGAACAGTAAAATATTGATGATGAAACTGTGGGAAAAGGACTCTTCTCCAACCTTGTACTGATGAGTTCTGAGGATAGATTTTCTTTTGGGTCACTTAAGATTTGTTTTGCCATTTAATTGTTGGCTTGTCTTGGTAAGCACAGGCAAAATGCCGAAGAGCAATTGATGTTGATTCTCTGAATTTGTGAAACACCGACTCACCAAACCATGATACAAATTTCTCTAATCGTCATTCGTCAATGCCAAACGAGACCAAGCAATTTTCGGTACTTTCTAATACGTACTAAAATTTAGGCATTAAGAATATTAATCAAAAGAAACATACTTTAGCAAAAAGAATAATATACAGTAAATATGTGTATAATTAATTCACTTAAAATTCTAAAAAGTAAATATCAAAAGAAAAAAAATTACGAAGTGGAAAGATGAATGTAAATTTAAAAAAAAAATGACACATCACGTATGCCATTTTTTTAAGGGATAACTAGGCGACTAAGATATCCCGCTACTTTAATGAAAATATACTCTAGTTTATTTCACTGAGATGAATTACTTGAAAACATTTTACAGCTGAAAAATTCACAAAATAATATTCACAGAAACTTTATATTTGAATTGGTAGATAAATTGAAAATATCCAAATAGATAAATAACATCTTCAATCCTCGTTGATTAACAAGTTGCTTATTTTTATAAAGTGTTGCTTGATTATTATTTTTTTGCCATTAAAGATGATCTACATGTTATATTAGATTGCTTAAAATTAAACTCCGGTTACTTATATAAGCAACGGTTACTTATGAGTAAAAAAAATATTTTCTTGATATTTAAAAATCATTTAAGAAGATAATTTAAGAATTGTTTAAAATTATATCATTGGTATGAGTTACTTAACTATGGTGTGACAGTGTAGGAATCAATTAAAATAAAGTAAAGAACTTAAAATGAGTTACTTAAAATTGCACCCATTGAAGATGTTATATGTAGTTGATTAATCAAATATTTTTATGGAATAATTATATCACTCTTAAGGAGGTTTAAATAAGTTTTTAATGTCTATAATACATATATATATATATATATATATATATATATATATATATATATTCTAATTATTTTGATCTTCATAGTTTTTTATATCGGTTTGTGCCTTTGTTATTCTTTTCCAAATTAGTCCCTTAGATTGCTGTTTCAATCCCTATAAAATCATAAATTTATCTATATAAGTCCATCTTATATCGAAAGGTTTTAATTTTAGTCCTAATTATTTTACAGGTTTGTTATCAAATCTATATTTGTAATATCAAATCTCTATTCTGTAAAAAAATGAAAAAAAAATATCAAATCCCTGACATTAGGGATCAAAACGGGAAAAAAATATTAAGGACACCAATAAGAAAAAAATATCTGAAGAACCAAAACAAAAACCATAATAAACTAATTACATATAACATTTTCACATGTATATTAGATATGGGTCCGTTTAGTGATATGTCAGACTAAATTTATTAAGGTCCAATCCGCATAGTGCTATCTCATTTCCAAAGAGGGTTACAAAATGAATGGTATAGGACTCCTATGATTAAAGTTATTTGAGCTTTTATATATATATGATACACCAATATTTTATCATGGTCAGATCAACCTGACCTATGTATAATCATTAAGCAATACTTGAGATTTTTTTATTAAGTTAATGAATTACGGAGTAACGATCTAGTTATGTCATTAAGCATAATAACCTAAATCATGGGACACCTCTCTTTCAATCTATAGACCTAGCCTTGAGGTATTTATAATGACAAATATCATAAGAAGAGGGGTTAGAATGTGATTTTATATATTTTTAAAGTCTTTTTCGCGAAGAACAAAATTGTTGTTTAACGAAAAATTTTGTATGACAGATAATGTATTTCCGTAAAAACACTTTTAGATGATGAAGATAGATTTTGCAAGACATAGAATTTCCAAAATAAAATCCAATTCGAACCCTAGGTCAATTTAAAGCAGAGAAGAACTGAAAGCACATAAGACACAAAGATTTATACTAGTTCATTTTCATCATTGAGACTACGTCTAGTTCTTGGTTAATAACCAAATTTTATTTTAACAAGTTATAAGTACTAATCAATGTAACATCTAGCTCTACAACACAAGCTCTACACCACGCTTGTTACAACTTAATATTCTTTGTTCTACCAAGTCACTACTAGCAATATACAAATCAAACAAATTTGTTGTTTGTTTACATAATGACTAACTCATAATCGACAGACAAATATACAATCTCAACACTCAATCTTTTCTCTCAAAGTGTTCAAGGTGTTTTTGAGATTTTTGAACTATACAACAATTTATGTAAAGCTTTTTACAAAAAGAATTTGAATGAGAGCACATAAGTTTGTAATCATGTCTTCAAAGCTTTTCGTATTTATGGGCCTTCTTCAACAAGTGTTTGTTGCCTCTAAATGGATAGATTTCTTCACTAAAGCTTGTGTCTGAAGATTATGGTTGTTGGAACATTTAATGCTTTCATTAAATGCACGTACTCTTTCATGCTGGAAAACCACTCTTGTGAGCTTTTGTGTTGGTCACTTTAGTAGAAAACCACTTGCTTTAAGTCAGAGTAAGTTTGTCACAAGCAATGTGTGTCTTTTGATGGTGTTTGGCAACTTCTAGATTTTGAATTTCATTTATTATTCATAAGATTCAATGTTAGACAAGTGGCCTCAATAACTTAAGAGGAATAGGCTTAGAATGCAGAAGAATAAGCAACAACCAATTTAATAATGTTCTTTAAACATGCAAGACAAAATTGATTGCAATAAAATAAATGAGATAAGGGAAGAGAGAAATACAAATTGGATTTATACTGGCTTGGCCACTTCCCGTGCCTACATCCAGTCCTCAAGAAACCCACTTGAGATTTTTCACTCTCTTTGTAAAAATCCTTTTACAAAGTCTGAACCATACAGGGACAACCCATCCCTTATGTTCAGGAATCCTTACAACTTAAGAGACCCTCAGTCCCTTAATCAATCTCTTTGAATAAGAAGAAGAAGAAGAATTCTCTCTTTAAGAGAAAGATATTACAATTGAAGATCCTGGATGAACTCTTAATATATTTGCAAATGTTTGTCCAAGAGTTGTTGAGAGAGCATTTGGCAATGAAGTTCTGTTGGAATATCTCTCTCTTGCTTTTTGAAATCAGACACATATATATATAGGCCCTTCATACCTTTTCAAAATGGTTTGAAGAGATGTGTCTTTTCAAAAAGCTTTTTCTAGATTTTTTCACTGGTAATCGATTACAGGTTTCTGGTAATCGATTACACAGTTATATTTTGAAGGGTCATGACTTTTGAATTTGAATTTCAAGAGTTTCATTATTGATAATCGATTACACACATCTGGTAATCGATTACAGGTTCAAATTTCAAATTCAAAACCCTTTTAAACAACTATTTTTCAAACTTGTCTTCTGGTAATCGATTACACTGCCTGGTAATCGATTACCAGAGCCTTGCATGTCTTGGAATCACTTTGTTTTGAGGCAAGACTTGATCTTAAAGCAATCTTGAAGCAAGGCTTTGTTTGTTGAAGCAATCTTGTATTAATCTTGAAGCAATGCTTATCCTTTGAAGCAGCCTTGTTTGATTCTTCTTTGGCATCATCAAAATTCATGTATTCATACATTCACATTCTCCCCCTTTTTGATGATGACAATCATTATCAAACAAATTCTGTTTGACATCATCAAAACCTGCATGATTTACATTCGATTGATCATAAAATAATGTCTCTGCAAAATGAATCTCATACATAGATCAATAGATGGATTTTTAAATGTCATCGATTTAATGATGTATTAGATCATGGCATGTATCTTATATCGTCTGATAACATAGTCGCAAATGTATAAGGCACGGTTTGATATCGCATAAGACACAACTTTTAACCTTTGTATTTATTTGCATCTAATCAAAATAATTAAGGGTTGCGATTTTTCTTAAGACATAAATGTCTTTTGACTTAATAGGATCACACACCCTAGTGGATTTGAAGATACAATAGTAAGCTTCTTTTACACTTAAGGAAATTCCCCTTGACAACTCAACCCTGGGACGCCTTTACTTATATTCTCAAATTGAAACATCCAAGGGACTCTCCCGTGAAACAAAACAATTTACTAAATACAACTTCTTCAAAAGCAAATAAAGACACACATAAGCATTGACACTTTCTCCTTATCTACCAAGCAATGCACAACATGATCCAGGTATTAGCACATTCTAATTTCTCTTAGTCACTGTGACTCTAATTTATTCTATTACTTGGACACTTTTCTTAATAGAATTTTTTTTTCTTATATAGGGATTTAAAAAGTATATTTAGAAAATCCCATCAGATTTGAAAAGATTATTAAAGATTAGAAATTGCTTCAATTTTATTAGAAGAGATGAAATTCAAACTCAATTTGATAAAATGTTAGACAATGATTCGGTTTATGAACCTCAAAAGCTAAGATTTAAATTTTAAAATCCTTAATCTCTATTTCAATAGGCTTAACCAAAGTCTGAGTTCCCCCAATCATAAGAACTCTAAATTTTGAAATCTAGAAGATATTATTGATTAAGGAGTTGATTAGTTTCAAATTTGGTTTAAAAATCATGTCCCTAAGCATTTCATCTTGTAGGAATCGAGCCCACAAATTTTAAACTCAAGTTTTTACGAGTTTTGTTTGTGCATACCAGTGTTTGCATAGGCTAGATTCCGTACTCGAGTCCCTATTTGTTTGAGTCAAATCTTTTGACTTTTTTTGCCTAAAATCACTTAGTTTGTGTCAATAAGCCTATTCTTATTGCATTAGTTCATTAGTCACTTGATTAATTTCCTTAATTCAATTTTAAAGTCCTAGATTGGCTTATGAAGCTTAAGTTAATGGGCGAGTGAGTTTAAAAACTACAAAAGTTCCTAGACCAATGTCTTCAAGTGATTGATCATGTCTTCATCCCTTTAGATTTTGTCATGACTTTAAGTTAGAGAGTGTTGTTATAGTTGGCTTTGTCATTATCAAAACAATCATACATGCATCTCCATTCATTGAGATCTTTAGTTGGGGAGTTCATAGTAGTTCTTATGTTTACAAACACTAAGTTTTTGGTTTTAAAATGACTAACGACAATGCAATGATCGTGCTAATTTCATCTTTACATTGGTTTAGCTAACACTATTAACTCCAGGGTTAAGGTTGACACTATGATTTAGACGTTATTTTCACGTCTTGTTGTGTTGTTTTTCTTATTCAAGTTATAGTGACACGTCTTGGAGCAGGGAGCTTAACACCCTATGAAAGCAAGTATTTAGATATAAGGTTAGGACCACCAAAGCTAAGTCTAGTTGAGTGTTGCTGAAGCTATGCAACAATCCATGGAAGCTCTAAAATGCTAATCAGGATTCAGACAATGGTTCCTATAATACTAGATAGCCTTCTCTACAAATCATCATTTTCATTTGTTAACAGAGACCTTGTCACATGATCATTGACCTTGATTTATGTTTGTACACTTGTTTTAGGTTTTTTTATGTTTATGTTAGGAAATACAAGGGGGGGGGGGAACTCCGAGAGATGTTCACCAATTGGTCATAAGCACACCACACAAGTGAACTTGACACCACACTTCAATCCAAAACCTTAAGTAATAGATGCCTTTACTTAGATCTCAAATACAAGATTATAAAATCTAGGAGTTTGATTCAAAAAGTGAAGAGAGATCAAAGTAGAAAGATTTGGAATAGAAGACACGTCACAATCATGACATGATTAATAAGTTAAAGAGCATTTTCCACATAGAAAATTTTCTTTGATAAGAATCAAAGGGTTCCACACAAGAGCCAAGAAAGAACAATGTTCTCACAATTAGCCAAAGCTAATTAAAATTTCATTAATAGGTCTTTACAAAATGTTAAGTGTCTTATTTATACCTCTAACTCATAAGGCCCATTTTACACATGGATTCAACAAGCTTTCCATATGCTTTTTAATATAACTAAGAAGCCAATTACAAAGGGCCAATTAAACCATCAAAAATTGCACAAACATGAAAAGCCCAACAAAGGCTGAAAATAACCTATATTCTACTATGTGGCTTCACTTTAGGCTCTTCTTGTATTTGCCTAGTCCTCTATCATTAAGGAATTAGGTTTGCTCAACGTGCTCATTCATAACTAATGTAAGACTTCATCTCTACACTTTCACTCCAACAACCTTCATCTCAAGTGTGAGTTTCTTCTACATGGCAAACCCCCCTCAATCAGAAGCTGTTTTCATCTACGAGTATCAAATGATGACCCTTAGAACTTAACCATGCTCGCATATATGTTCTAAATACTTGCACTGCCATTAGGTTGCGTCAGTGTTAGGCCCTTAAAGCTTATCCATTTTTGTCAACATACTCTAGATACTTGCACCACTATTAGCTCACATCAACTAGACACGTCACCTAACTTACACATTGCTAAGAAGACTTTTGATCTTCATACATGGATTCATTATTAAGAAGACTTTTGATATAATGGATCTTCATACTTGGATCCACCATCAATTCCATTATACTTGTCTAAGTCAATCACTTGGTCAAATCATCGACTATGATACCCCTTTGTTGAGAATCCAATGGGGTAAACACTAGCAATATCTTCACCAATAGGTCACACGCACACTACACAAGTGAATTTAACATCACATTTCAACCCAAAACCTAAAGACATTAGGTTTGTAAGTCTTTCTCACTTATATATTGTTCAACTTTCTATTCCAACCCAATGTGAGATTTCATTTTCACACTTGCGCTCTAATAGTTTAGATGTTTTTGTATGTGTTACTATTTATGTTAATTTGTACTTTGTTATATAAAAATATAAAACAAAAAATATAAAATATGTGAAATATAAAAAATAAACTTGGTGTTTTAGGTCAATGACTGAAAGCAAGATTCTAAAATGAAAAAATATAGCCTAAATATGAACCAAGATCCAAATAAAAATTGATTCTATGTCAAGCTCCAAGTCTAGAAAATCTTGTCTTTTCCAAGATTGAGAAAAGAAGAGATCAATCTTGTATGGCTTTCAAAGAACATAATTAGAGATGTGTGCGGAGGGTTAGAGTAAGGTGAGAAGGGTAAAGGGAAGTGGTACGGGGAAGGGGTTGGTAAAATAGATGTGGCATGATAGGAGATCATTCCATGGCGATGGACAATCCTCCTTATTTTTCACAAACTTTCCTGAAACATTTAAGGTTAAAGAAATGTGGGATAATTTTAGGAACTGTAGGCAGATATCTGAGGTATTTATACCTGTAAAAGGGATAAGAAAGGTGAATGGTTCAACTTTGCAAGTTTTGAGAAAGTTCATGATGCTCGTGTGCTAGCTCTTAGACTAGATAAGATCTTCATTCATGGCAAAAAAAATCATAGTGAACTTGCCTAGGCTTTCTAGAGGAAGTTGGAAAGAACAAAGACCAATCATAGGTGATAAGAGGGGCAAAGCCGGGAAGAAACCAGTTATAAAAGGTAGTGGTGCAAACTTGGTTCAAAAGGATGTTTCATATGCTAGTGTCACAAGGAAGGTTGTCCCGAATGAAGTTATAAAAAACAAGGGACATTTGAATGAAGGAAAATTTTTCAACATGTCCTTCACACCTAATCAAAAGGAATTACAGAGGTTACAACAGGCTTTCATTGGATGGGTCTTACGCTAGGGTGACTCATATATAACTCAAAAAAAACTTCACTTGGAAATTATTTTCAGCATCAAGGCTACACCTATGGGGTCATCCTTAGTGCTTCTCGAACTGGAGGATTCCTAGAGAATTGTAGAACATAAATGGGGATGTCATTATGGTATAATGATTGGTTCAAAGAGATTAAATCACGAAACATGCATACCCTGGATAACAAAAGACTAGTTTGGGTAAAATGTTTAGGGGTTCCAACTCACCTCTGGTCAAAAGATTTTTTCAAAATGTTTCGATCATGTTATCAGGAGTTTCTCTATTAGACAAAACAACTAAAGATAGGGTAAGGGTTGATGTTGCCAAATTCGTGATTCACACTAGGGTCCTTGATAACATCAATTGTATGATCAAGGTCAAAGTGTTGGAGGATATGTATGATGTTAGATTGATAGAAGAATCCCCCAAAGATAGCCAAAATTGTTTGATTTGTAGAGAAAAGTCAGATCACGATGAATCCAAAGAAGAAGATTTAAAGATGGATTTGTAGTTGTTGAAGCTAGAAGTCATAGATGAAATAGACCCATTAGGAAATGAGGAAGGGTGTGATTTGAATTTTCAAAATTCAAATTTGGAGGTTGGCGGGAAAATATTTAGTGGATCTAGGGCACTCTTTTCTCCACAGGAGCGTCAAGACAAAGGACTAGCATGCATTGTCTCATTGGGCTATAAACTTAAGCCTAATAAGAGTCTGGAGGGGTTGCAAATAGAAGTATTTCAAATTGAATCTATTTGTCTAGAGACCCAAATGGGCCAAGGTAATATCAATATAATCCAAGGCCCACAAGGTGATTAAAAGGGAGGTGAGGCCAACGTCGGGCAACACAGGGTTAGCTAAGCATCAGTTTCATTTCTTTGGGAAGAGGGGCTAAAAGGCCTAGCGCTTTGAAAGGGAATTTTAGGTCTTTCTCATTTTATATGGAGGAAACCTTAAGGGCTCAAAAAGGGGATCGAGAAGATAACCTCGTGGAGGCACTACAATCACTTATTTTGGGAATGCAAGGGAACCTCAATAGAGGGAGTTCAAAACCAAATTCACTTTTAGTTATCTGAGATGCCTCTGAATCAGATATTCTCATATGCAATATCAGACATAAGCATAAATTGAAGGAAGAAGTGGCCAATCTTATCTGGGATTTGGCCAAGTTTATTAGGGTCTAGAGTTAGGAGAAGAATAGCCTAAACATCAAAAAATACCATAAGATGGAATGTAGAGATAGAGAAGAAAAGAACGTGAGAGGGAAAAATCAAGGTCATCAATGAAGATCGTATCATTGAACGTGAGAGAGTTAAGAGATTGGGTGAAGCGAAAGCTTCTCAGATCTCTGCTATCAAAATGTAAAGGGGATAATATTATGTTGCAAGAAACAAAGATTGAAGACATGACAAATAATGGCACTAGAGAAGTTTAGGGCGAAAATTTTCTCAAATGTGAATTGGTGGCTCTAGCAGCTAAAGGTTTTTCAGGTGGTCTGCTAACAATTTGGAAAAAAGGTTTGTTCTCAGTTATCTATACTTTTGAAGGTTATGGTTTTTTGGGATTCGACCTACAATGTACAAATGATAACAAGATTATTGTAACGGTCAATGTTTATTCTCCTTGCTTATTCTTGGGTAAGAGGAAGTTGTGGGGAGAGTTGGTGATGTTCAAGAGGGATTTTGGGTCTGGTTGTGGTGCATAAGCGGTGACTTTAATGCCATAACCAGGCCCAGTGAAAGAAGGAGACAACCCACATATATAAACAACTAAGAAATGGAGGATTTTAACACCTTCTCACAGAACATGGGGATTATTGGTGTATTAGTCTTGGGAAAAAAATTCTTGTGGGTGAGTGCTAATGGAAAATGTATGACCAAGTTATATCTCCTTTTGGTGTTTGATGGCCTTGTGATCTATGGGGTATTTCTGCATAATGGATAGAAATCAAAGACATATCCGACCAATGTATAGTAGTGTTGAAAAATGAACACAAGGATTGGGCACCTAAACTTTAAGAAAATAGTGGAGTAGGCTTGGAGTCAACAAGTGTCAGGCAGATGGAACTTGTTAGAGTCAGAGAGAAGATGAAAATGGTGAAAATGAAATTGAAGGATGGGTCAAGACTAGAGTTTGGGAAACTGGATGAAAGTATTAGGTTCAAGGTGAATGAAATGGACAATCTAGACTCTTTATTAATGGAGGGGTAGAATGTGGATTACTTTCAAAGGGTGTCTCTTCAGAAACACTTCTGAAAGATGATTCGGGAGAAAGAAGCAGAGGAATACAATTCGAATTACTTTCATGCATGCTTAAGATATATGCAAAGGAGAAATAAACTACTTGTTGTTAAATCCAATGAAGGATGGTTGGAGGAAGTTGATGAGGTAAAAAATGCAGTCAAAAATCACTTTTAGCAACAATTCAAAGAGGCTATAGGCGTTAGACCTAATTTGGACGAGGTGGAATTTAAGCTCTTGAGTCAGCAAGAAGCGAAATCTTTAATTTCTCCTTTCTGAGATGATAAAATGAAGGTTGTAGTATAGAGCTGCGATGGTGGGAAAAGTCCTGGTCCAGATGGGTTTAATCTAGAATTCTTTAAAGCTTGCTGGGATATCATTGGGTCTGAGATCTGTGTAACAATATAAGTGGAAGATTGGTTTTCATAAATTCTATGCTTACAAATCTACCATACTATACTTCTTTTCTTTCTACAAGATTCCTAAAATGGTTCATAATACTTTAGTAGGAATTCAAAGAAATTTTTGTGGAATGGAATGGTGGAGACACATAATATCAGTTAGGTCAGGTAGGAACCAATTTGTCTTCCAAAGTCGGAAGGCGGTCTCTGGGTGAAAGATCTTGTGATTTTTTAATGACAATCTGCTAGCAAAGTGGAAATGGAACTTCCTAAATGCCCAATCAGCAATATAACATAATCTTATGGAGTGCAAGTATGGCAACACACAACGACTCACAACTTTACAAGAACTTTCGAATCATTCATCTATCTAGTGGATGGACCTGGTAAAAGCCAACTTATCATTTGATCATAATTGTGGGAGGTTGGAAGCCCTGTTGCGAAAAAGTGTGGGGAGTGGAGAGCAAACACTCTTCTGGGAGGATTCTTAGGTGGAGGAGAGATCACTAAAGCAAACCTTTCCTAGGTTATACCAATTGGCTCTAAACAAGCCAATTTTTATTGCTAACAAGTTTGATTTTGTAAATGGTGTTTTCTCATGGAAATGGTTATGGCGACGACCTTTATTTTCATGGGAGGAGGAGCAACTACCGAACTTGAATGCTCTACTGTCTACATCGGTTTTTTGAAAAATCGATGTTAACGTATATGTTAACATTGGTTTTTTGGAAAAACTGATGTTGTTTGTGTATATTAACATCGGTATTTTTAAAAAAAACCGATGTTGTTATTAGGAATTTTTTAAATACATTTTTTGTTTTAATAGAAAACCCAAAATTTAACCTGTAAATTTCAAACCAAACCACACAGCACAACATATATCATTTGCATTATGCTTTCAAACAGTTTTTAGCAGAAAGCTAGCTAGTAAACTATCAATTGTAAAAAATCAATTGATAATTATGAATAAATAATTTATTAATAACTATCAATAAAGAATATTCAATGTTAAAATGAAACAACAATTGTAAAAACTGTAAAGCAAGCTAGTAAACTAATTAAGTAACCTAAAATTACATAGTTCTCTAACATCCTAAGTTTGATTTCTAACTTTGAGATAATAGTGTGCACACTGGATGCGAAGCGCCTTCAATCTCTCTGCTTCCAATGGTCTAACATCATTAAAATACTGCATGATCAAATAAAACATAAGTTAATAATGTAATACCAATGATAAGAAAATCAACTTTGTTTAAAATAAACAATTATTGTTTCCCAATTATTCCTGAAACTTCCTAAGATTATAATGGACATCCAGTGCATGACGTAATAGCCACACTTAGTGCTTCCTTATTGTCTATTACTCTAAATATATAATGAAATTTGGATATTAAATGTTAACTACAATTAGTACACACACATAATATATATATATATATATATATATATATATATATATAAGTAGAAGTTTTATTTAAATCACGTACCTTAACAAACAATCCACCTAGCACCAGCCTTGGATTTAGGTTGTGGAGTACCATCAAGTCCTTTCAAAGCACTTTTGAATACAAGAAACATTAAAATATTAATGTTGTTGAGTAATGCTAATGCAAATGTATTGAAAAACAACACTGACCTGTTAAGTATTCCTTTAAGGTAGTTGTCTAGCCTGTTATGCAAGGAACAAAACCAGACAACAAGATTTTCCTTAGGTAAAATGACGACCATTTGCCAGTGTGCGCTGCAGTGGAGACCAATATGGGTTATTGTAGTATTATACATTATTTAAATTCAGTTGTTCATTTTACTTGCCCATTCATGTAGGCTCAAAGGTAGACATCGCGTTTTGAATTCTGCATCCAACTCTTCATGTAACTTTCTGATTCAAATTGCAATTGCCCAGATCTCTGAATGGACTGTGGCTCGAGGAATCCATACACATTGAATTCCTCACTCGCATACTTGTCTCAGTCAGATGCCTATTGTTGTTAACACAAAGTTAAATTTAATTATGTATGAATTTAAAACAATAACTTAGGTAATTAACAATAATCTAAATTGACTTACAGAATCCACAACTGTATAACAGAGATGTTGAGACATTGACCACCGTGTGCTATTTCAAACAGATCTTCATGCTTTATGTACAAGGGGAAGTCTTCATTAAACACCACGAACACGGTAGCATCCCACGTAACCTACAATGGCTTCAAAAAAAGCTATGGGATGGTCAATGTCATCAGATATAGGGGATCATGTACCTAAGGATCCGACCCATCTGCAGGTTTTGCTGGAGACACAGCTACCTATTTATCCAACATAGTTAATTAACATAATTTTATTACAATGAACAATTCAATCGAAAAAAAGAAGCATATAATGAGAGTAAAATACTTGTTCTGATAAACACTTGACGAGATGTGTCGGCCAAGCAAGGAAGGTGTTAAGTGCTTGCCCCACTAAAATAACCTCGTCAGTGGGTACAGGAACGGAAGCATCTACATCTTTAACCTCCTCAACACCAACCTTCACTTGGCCATGCAACAAAGGGATGTTGTGAACGGCTGTGGATCCCTCATAAACTCTTCCTAGGGCAACCAAGCGGGAAGGATTTTCTTCAATGTACAACCCGCATTTGTCTGAGTCACCCGTGTCTGGATCGGTCGCTAAGGGATCAACACAACACCCCTTTGTGCTGACATGAGCAGTTGAGGGACCAACCTCGAGCTCCGGAGGCAGTGCAAGTCCTTGTGATTGGATCTGTGATTGCAACTGGGACTGCATCTGGCTTAAGGATAACATTAGTTACCGAGTCACTTTTTTTGAGATTGACTCCTCCAGCTGGTCCCTGATTTGTTGAGTCAGCTGCTCGAGTTCTTGGGGAGCCATGGAGGAAGAACTACGGAAGGTTCGTGGAGCCGATCCAAAGTATTGTTTTATGGTTACACCGGCTCCAGCAGCACGCACACGGCCAGGGTGTTCTGGTCGCCCAATGGCAGTAGTCAGGAGATCCTGACGTTTATGGGGGACAAAGGAACCCTGCAACGCCTGCTCCTCCAAAGAATTTTGTACAGAACACATATATTTGTTTAGTCATTCACAGAATAAACAAATATAATTACAATTCTTAATTGAAAATGACTTAGAATCTTCTCAACAATTTCCTTTGTTGCCTTAGACGTCATCTGCCCAGTTTTCTTGGTGCGGGCCATCTTCCACTTCACGTGTCGTGTGATGGGAGATGGAGGGTCAATCACAGCCTCAGTGCTTCCAAATTGAGCAACTTCCTCCAGTTTTTTCTTTGTCTTCTCAACCATCAACTTCTGTTCTAAATATTCATAACCCCCACGAGACAACAAGTGGGGGGCGGTGTTTTGCTTCTGGATGGCCTGTGCCTTTTTCCACACATCCTGCAAAAATCGAACATTAACGAAACTCATTATTACAATGTATTATAATAACTGAATTTTTAGTGGAAAATAATTAAAATTACAAAGTACATACCTCCCACGAGGGCTCTCTTCGGGTCTGACAAAACTGGGCTCATTTCTCCTTGCTAATGTCGTATTTTTCACAAACAGTGTCATCCACACTGTCCTTGTCGGCTGCAAGTGCCCATTTCCTCGTCAAATCAGATTTAAACTATCTCCACCGCTCCCCGACAGTCTGAAGTATTTTTTTCTTTGTCCTACCGTCAGATGCTTCAAGGATATCAAATTCAGCCTGATAAACAATAAATTAGGTTTTATTGTTAGTAAATTATAAATTTTGGCTAATAAAGAAAATTAAAGATGAAAACTAAAATACCATAATATCCTCCCATATCAAATCCATCTGAGCAACAGGGACTTCATTCCAAGTCTCGTATGTCACGTCGACCTTATCACGAGCGACAATCCCCAAATATATTCTTAATTTCTTCTTGTTTGGACCATCGGCCTTCCCAGTCGCAGGATCGACGTGGACCGTCGGTCTCTCTACCCCAGGTGGTCTAGTGGCCAAGGATCATAATCGTGTGACTTTGCGTGTCCGCTTCAAGGTAGACAGAGACTGTGATGCTACTGCGGGAGGAGGAGGAGGAGGAGGAGAAGGAGGAGGAGGAGGAGGCGAGCCAAGTGGAGTAGCCATGGGCCTGTAAAAAAAAGACTTGAGTTAGTTAACATTATCAAAAAAACTGAATCATTTATGTAAATGAATGTACCGAAATGAAATACATAATTAGAAAATTACATTAGACGATGTTAATTAATTCTCCTTCATCATGATTATTACGATTAGCATGAACGACGTCAGCTTCTTCTTCTCCGACGACGTTAGGAGTCATTTGTATGGACAAAGGACTAACATAAGTATCAATGTATGAATCATCATCTTCTACATTAACACCAATTGTTTTCCCATGTAGACCCACGGACCACCTTTCATCACAAGGGTCTTGAACATAAAATAATTGTTTAGCTTATTCTGCCATGATGAAAGGGTCATTGTGGTAAGCTAGTTTCTTTAGGTCTACCAACGTAAATCCTACATCATCGATCTACACACTGGTGTTTCTGTCAACCCATTTACATTTGAAAACACAAACAGTAAATTTGACATAGTTAAGCTCCCAAATTTCATCAATGAACCCAAAGTAAGGGATGGAAGCTACACAGAGATTATCATCATGTACATCAATGAAGTGTTGAGATTCAGCCCGTAGGATGACTGTTAGTCGTCATTTACGACTAACTTTTGTATAGAAAAGTTTTATAAAATGTTTATCTTTCCTCAATTTATGGTTCTTTTTGTAGGTTTGTACATATTTTTAGGTTTAGTTTAATTTTGCTTAGTAGAAATGCCTAACATTGTGAATTTAATGTGTTTCAACTTCAATTTCAGGTAAAAATGATGAAATTTGTAAAGGCTAGCAGCTGGTGTCTCGCTAAACGAGGCTTGTTCCCTTAGCGAGAATCATGCGCTAAGCGAGGCACTCAGCCCGCTTAGTGAGTTGGGAGAATCTGGAGGAAATTCTGATAAGCATCTGTGCGCTCAACGCATCATCAGCTTGCTCAGCGAGGCATTTGTCTTTTCCCGCGCTAAGCGTGCCCAGCTCGCTCAGCGGATTTTCACTAACTTGCGCTAAGTGCGAAAATGGCGCTAAGCGAGCCTTCGAGGACAGAAAGCCCTTTTTAATGCTGAAGTTGGAAAAATCAAGCATTATTCATCTGGGGAGGCTAATTCAGAGTGTAGAGAGCAGAACAGAGGCAAAAACCAGAACAAGGAAGCCAAAAACCTCAGCTTTCAAGAGGATCTTAGGTTTAGGAGTAATTTCCAGGTTCCTAGAGTTGGAGGAGACATCCCCACCACTGTGTAATCTGTTATTTTCTTCTTAAACCCTCATCTTGTAGCTAAAAGGTGTTACCTTGCGATGGAAGGCTTAGTATCTCTATTAGCTAAAAGGTGTTACCTTGCGATGGAAGGCTTAGTATCTCTATTGGGAAATTCTGCTAAAACTTGATGTAAATTTTTAACTATCTATTTAAAGTTGTTTTATGTGTTCATTGCTTCTATCTGCACTTAATTATTGCATGTTATTGGTCTGATCACCCATTGGTGTGTAAAGTTAGGATTTTTAGCATTGGAAAATGTATTAATCCTTATAACTGGATAGAGTAGGGCTAGATAACTACATTGCTAGACATAGAGTGCAGGGTTCTAGTTTATGATATGTTGTGATTGTAATGTTGTTCGGTTAGGCTAAGTTCGGCGAGACATCCGAGAACAAGGTTTAATTAGAATTAGTCCATTCACGCGAGGAATCGGTGTTTGGTATTTTAGTCCTCAGCATAGAACACGGAAATAACATTAATTAGAGAAAAATCTTTTAATTACATCAAGCATTCAGTAGAAGGATTCAACGTTTTAATCATCTATTTTCTCTGCCGTTTTGATAAGCGTATTTGTAGTTATTTTAGATTTACAACATATACATCTTTGATTTAATTCTGTTTACATGGCTTTATATCAATGTCTGCTTGCTGAATGAAACTTCACCGAATGAAACAAGTTCCTTGATTTCGATATTCGGTTTCTTACCATTTTATTATTACTTTAACGACTAGGTACACTTTCCACTAAAGTTCGGAATTGTCCTAGAATTCGAACAGTGACCCCATTGTTTTGCATTGTACTTTTCTCGTCTTGTGCTTTTTATAAAAGGAATACTTGTTTATGTCGTATCCTTGCCCAGTTATAACATTTCTTTTAGGCCCATCTGCTAGCTTGCTTAATGTTTTAGAAGCATTTTCATCAGCAAAGATTGTATCTTTAAACCAATCAAAGAAAGTCTTGTTATGCTTTTTCAAGACCCAGTTCTTTGATCTTTTTGGATTACTTTGTTTGACTAAACCTTCATGCTAAAGTATGTATGGCAAAAATTTATTACTGTTATTCAAGACATACAAGTGAGCTTGTAACAAATCTTCTACACTTGGAGTGATAACATGCAGTCCTCTTGAACCCTTACCACCCACTCTGTCGCCATGCCGAGACTCGAGAAGCCCAACAGGTTTAGTCTTTTCAATGTACTCTGAACAAAATTCAATGGCTTCTTCTGCAATGTACCTTTAAACAATAGATGCTTCAGGATGATGTAGATTCTTCATTTACCCTTTTAAGATCTTCATGTGTCGCTCAACCAAGTACATCCACTGTAAATAAACAGGACCACAACATTTGATTTCTCTGACCAAATGAACAATTAAGTGAACCATGATGTCAAAGAAAGTAGGAGGAAAATACATCTCCAACTGGCACAATATAATTGCAGCCTCGTTTTCCTGGTCATCAAACTTGATAGGATCAAGGACTTTGCTACATATGGCATTGAAGAAAAAGCACAGGCGAGTTATGGCTAACCTAACTTTGTTAGGCAAAATGTCTCATATGGCCACGGCTAACAATTATTGCATCAACACATGACAATCATGAGACTTTAACCCTACCAGCTTAAGTTCCTTTAACTGCACAAGACTCTTAATATTTCAAGAGCATCCTTGTGGGACCTTGACCCCTGCAGACATTGACAAAAACTGATCTTCTCCTTTTTCGACAAAGTATGACAAGCTGGAGGCAAGTATATTTTTTTCCCATCAGACCTTGGATGCAACTATGATCGTATGCCCAACTTAGCTTGATCTTGATGGGTATTCAAACCATCTTTCGTCTTGCCTTGAATGTTAAGGAGCATCCCAATGACACTATCACATATATTTTTCTCTACATGCTTAACAGCAATACAATGCTTAATGTAAAGGTCATGCCAGTACGAAAGATCAAAGAAAATCGACCTCTTCTTCCATATGCAAGTCTTTCTTTTTTCCTTCTTTTAGGTCTTTCCAAATATAGCATTCAGGTGTTCAACCCGCTGTAAGACCTACTCACCAATCAATGGTATCAACGCAGTTTCGTGCTCTTGACTTCCATTAAATGCTTTCTTCAATCGCCTGTAAGGGTGATGAGGTTTTAGAAAACACCGATGCCTAGTGTAGACTGTTTTTCTACCATGTTTCAGTTGTATGTAGCGTGTGTCTTCTTCACAGATGGGGCATGCATGATGACCCTTAACACTGTAACCGCTCAAATTCTCATATGCTGGAAACTCATTAATGGTACAAAAAAGCATTGCATGCATTAGAAAAGTCTCATTCCAAAACCCATCAAACACTAAAGCCCCCTAGTCCCACAGCTTTCTCAGGTCTTCAATCAACGGAATTAGATAAACATCAATGTCATTTCCTGGTTGTCTTGGGCCTGATATCATCATTGATAACATCATGTATTTTCGATTCACGCACAACCAAGGAGGCAAATTGTAAATTACTAGTAGAATTGGCCATGAACTGTGTTGAATGCTTAAATTGCCATATGGATTCATTCCATCACTGGCTAGTGCAAGACTAAGATTTCTTGGCTCTTTGCCAAAATCCGGAAACAAACAATCTATCTTCTTCCACTGGGAGCAATCAGCCGGATGACAGGCCATTTCATCGCAGTTTCTGCCATTTGCATGCCATGTAAGGTCTTTAGCATCGTCTCCATTAGCAAAAAGATGCTTAAAACTTGGAACGATCGGTAGATACCACAACACCTTCGTTGGGGGTCCTTCTTTGAGTTTTCATCACTACTATACTCCTTATCATCCTTGACTTTGTACCGTGATACCCTACACCTAGGGCATTAGAACATTTCTTCAAATTCATGTCTGTACAGTATGCAATCATTGGGGCAAGCATGAATCTTCTGATACTTCATACCATCGGACACAGTATCTTCTTGGCCTGATAGTAACTTTTAGGCAATGTGTTTTCCTCTGGAAGCATATCGTGCACTACTTGAAGCAGTGAACTAAAGCTTTTGTCACTCCACCCATATCTGGCCTTCACATTGACCATACTTAGCACCGCCAACAACAACGTCAACGAATTGTTGCACCTCGGATACAAAGGCTTCTTTGAATCACTTTGTAATGTATCATACATAGGGGCATGTGCTTGCTAAAAAGACCTCTTGACCAAGGTCACGAATCATATCTTCCAAGCGATCTCCCATTTTTACATCAAATGGTTCAGATTGGGGCCCACTCTGTATGTCTGTCATTTCACCATGTCATATCCATGTCGTATAATTCCTCTTAATTCCATCACACAACAGATGGTCCCGTATGTCGTCGACTTTTTTCAAACAATTTATGCACGGACAAAAAAACTTCCCGTTTTCATCCAATCGACTTCTTTCTGAAGCAAATTGTAGGAACTGTTCCACGCCTTCCTCATACGCAGGGCTCAAGCAGCTTTCATTCATCCAACTTCGATCCATCTAAAAAATAACTCCTTCATACTCCGAAACTCATTCAATGCATGATATCTCACTTTTTCATTTAAGGTGTGGCCCTATCCCATTCAGGAAATCACATTTTTATGGTACATTCATGCGTCAAGGTTAATCTTATTTTGTTAAATTTGATGAAATTTCAGCAGCATTTCGCATTGGTCTCCAAGTACACGACATGAAATCGGTGACATTAATTCGCCGATAATCAAGTATGCACTTAGAAAACAACTAGAAATGCATTCTACCATAATTTCATCAAATTAAACAAAATAATGTTAACCTTAACACATGAATGTACCATAAAAATGTGAGTCACCCCAAACTGTCCAAATGGATAATTCAAGATTCAATACAATGATTAATGTAAACTTTCCGCAAGAATCATTGTATTCAATCTTGAACGGGAATCTAAGGTTCACTCATTATGAACAAAACTTGAATCTAATACAAAGCACATTAATCACATACAAATTAAATATAGTCAGATATAACACAACACAACAGATCGGGAAGAACCCTAACCAAACAAGAAAGCAATGGCTGCGGAGTTTGGGCAACAAACGGTGGACCTATCCACCCTCGTCACACGTGCCGCTAACGATAAGTCCTCCAATTTGTTAGCTCCGCTAACATATCAGCGGACTTATCATTAGCAGCACGTGTGACGAGGGTGGATAGCTCCACCGTCTGTTGCCCTAACTTGGCAACCATTGATTTCTTGTTTGGTTAGGGTTCTTACCGATCTATTGTGTTGTCTTATATCTCAAAAGAGAAACTAGCTAACTAATTGAAACCAACGGTTGATAATATATATATACATACAAGTCCGTACATACGTACCTGGAATTGCTATAATCAAAGACCTTCCAGAGCAATGCGAATTACTAGTAGAAAATGATAACCTGGCAAAATGTGAAGTCAACAAAATTTAATGATTTATCTCACAAATTGCCAAGTAGTTAGTTATTTACCAAGTACATTACATCTAGCAGCTTCTATTTCTATTCTTTGATAATTTACTCTCCTTGCCAATTTTCCTACTATTTACTAAACTTAATATTTGTTAGTTTATTCCTTCTTAATCTACTTTTTGTTCATTGGCTAATTGACTCAGTAAGTAACCCACTATTTGATTCATTGTCCCCTAACTAACTAACAAACAAACCTATCAAACAGCCTATAAAGTTGCAGCCCCAGGGGCAGTGCTGCTGTTTCATTGTCGGGGGCATCAATTGAGTGATTTGGGTGGTAGAGAGGTTACATCCCCAGGGACAGTGCTACTAATAAAGGGTCCTATGAGCAGAGACCATCATCATTTGCCCCCAAAGCCTATGAGATGGAAGGCTCTTGCAAATCCAAGATTAACAACACCAAAAACGACACCAACTTGATGTCCAATTCTTCCAACAAAGACATGTTCCTAGACAGCTACACCACTAGTTGGCAACTACACCAGATTTTCTAACAATGCATTGAATGGAAGCTTGCCTGCCGCTCTCTCTAATTTTATTCAATGAATACAGACAACAGGTACAGAACAATTATGAGACCCCATGTGAATTTTAGGTAGATGACAACAATTGAACTCATTGTAGCCATAAGCACCAACAATTGAACTCATTTGTTGTAACTGCAAGTTTACCTCTTCACCAAAGCATGCATATATATACAAGATGTCAACACTTCACCACAACATTTTGAAAAAAGTGTGCTCTAATATAATTTAAATTAGTTCCTGATTTGGGATCATGGACTGGACAAGGAAAAATAACAAGTTGTTGCTACTACAGGGAATGGTTCTGATGATTTCTATGATGGACTTGGGTGCTGTCATGTTCGGGGTTATTAGAAATTAAACTCAAACAGATTAACCACTAGTCCACTACATACACAAAAAGACCATTCTTGCACCTTTTCAGCCTGCTCCATTATTATTAGAACATTTATCTATTTCAGCCACATGAACATCACTATTAACAGAAACAGTATAAGCAAGGGAAAGAATGTAGCCTAGTATTATCAATCCAAACATCATAACTTAGTAGAAGCTGACCAAATCAGTTATCCGAACATCATAAACTGTACCAAATCAGTTATCAATCCAAACATGATAAGTTGGGACTATAAATCAGTTAAACAATTAAGTCTGTAGATAACAGTTACCTCTCCTATATTGGCAATGTAGATAACAACTACTGCAAGCAAAGGATTTTCACCTGAATAGGAGTAAGGCAAAGCATATGCATTACAGTTTTACCAAGAAAGAACAAAGAAGACAACAATGACTTGGAAATAAAAATTGAACATGTCATACCATAGGAACTTAAATTGAACAATGACAAAGCTTATCTAAATAGTTCCTAGTTGGGACAAATTAATATTAAGTGTGTTTTCAACAGTGTATAAAGTTTGCATAAATTGATCATTTCATTTAGTCAAAACTATATTGTTGCTAGTTTTTTGTCTTGAATTATAGTTCACAAAACTTACATGCAGTTTTAGTATTGTTTTTAAATTCAGAACTGGAGTTTTATTAATCTGTAAGGGCTGGAGGGTTAACTGAGATTGGAGATGGAAGAAATCAACCGAGTACTAGTGAAGCTACTAATGCATATTATGTTGTTGGCTTGATGGGTCTGGCTTATGGTCACACGCATCTTCTTACCAGGCCCATGGAATCAATCAAGTTTCAGCAGATATGGTGCTTGTTTATGATATAGGCAAACATGGAATAAGCTTTATTGGGTGCTAGAGTTGTGTTTTTTTATACTAGCAAGGATGGGATTGAGTTTGAATTTGTTTTACACTAGCCAGCAATTTCTAGGCCACACCAGCTTGCTACAAAGCACTTGGGAGACACACAAAAGGCTAAGAATGTTGTTTTCTGGACCTTTATCAATTGACAATCATTTACCATAGCCTTTGTTAATGACCCAGACCCACAATGAGTTACAAAGCAACCCACAGATGGGTGACTCAAGATCTATAGCTGTTGAACCCAATCCCCATGTACCACCCCTCTTCCCTTTGTTATCTCATTAAACCCTTCAGGCAAAGCTGATTCTATTGCTTCAGCTCCAATAGGGGGTTTTAATGCAGCTAGGAAAGGCAGGGGAAAGGACATTGAAAGTCATGATATGCTAAGACAAGGTTTCACTCATGTTTTCTTGATGGCATTCAATGGGAAGGACGAGTTCAACGCATTTCAAACTCACCCGTATGACCTTGAGTTTACTGGAGTATTTTCACCTGCTATTAAGAAGATTGTGGTGCTGGATTTCCCATCTAACCTTGTGAAAGCACTAGCATGATCCTTAACTTATTCAAGCAAATAAAATTTTCCATCTTTAAAGTGCATGCATGTGTGTGCATCTGCTATTTGTAGTTTGTTATGGTTGTTCCTAGCTAGTTCCTACAAGCTCTTATGCAATTTCAACTTAATAAATAAGCTCTTTTTTTTCCTAATTAATGGAAACTTCTAGCATTGGCATTTGTTAATACTAATTGTCTGATTTTTCTCCATGTTTCTACTGCCATATGATATGTGCCAGCACATTTTATAGGTCTCTAATCTCCACAACACACACACACACAAGTAACAAAAGATGAAAACAAGCACTCTTCTAATCTGATGAATGTGAACAACAAAGGGTATTTAGTTATAGAGGAGGCATTGTGAGTATCAATACAGAGTTTGAATATATCATCACATTCATGGATAGGAGAGTTAAAAATTAAAACTAATGGTTTAAAGCATCAAAATAACTAATATCAATGTAGTTTTCATAAAACTCGAGTCTTTTATATCAGTAGTTGCAAACAATCACAGTTTACTTGGTGCCAACTTAAAGTGGAATTAAACAAGGAATATATTGTTCATATATAGGGGACAAGGTAGACCTGTTCTTTACTCGTACGGGAAAGTAGTAAATTAGTTTATATGCTTTCTTTCTTTGAATAATAACAAAGGAAACCAAAATCATGTCAACAGAACAATAGATTGATGTAGGTGGAGCATTTTATAGGTCCTAAATACTTGAATATTGCAAAACAGAGCTGAAACTGTTGATCTCATCTTAATCAATGTGGCTAATCTTAAGTTGGAGGGTTTTATGACATCAGTGATTTTAAACTCTTAAACTAGAGGGTCTTAAATGGGACTAATGTTATTCAATAATCAATGTGCTTCTCTAAAGTGTAAACTCTAACTTCATCTTCAATAACCTTAAGTCTAGGGAGAAAAAGAAAAAAGCAAGGAATCCAATAACAGAACCCTGGGTCAGTTGAAAGGAAACCAATATAGCACAATGTAAAGATAAAGGAAAAGAAAGGGAATCGGTACCACGGAGTCCACTTTGTACTCCAATGACACCACTGTTGGATCAGCTTTCTCTAGTGATTGGATAGTTGCTAGATGCTACTGATTGAGCCTGAGTAAAAGGTCCAGGATGAACACTCATGTTTACTGACTAGGGTTGGTTTCTAGATGGACTTTTTGGTATTCTAGTCAGTGGTCAGCATTCACTGTTCTCACCTTACACAATAAGCTAGCTAAGGCATACTTCTAAAAGCTGCTTGTGCTTTTGTTTGTTAAACAAAAAAAAAACAGCATATAACATTGATATGTTGACTTTCATGATTTTTTTATGATATTTTCATTATGCACAAGCACTATCAAACCAAACCCGCAAACTCATCCATACTGCACTAGCCCAAAAAACAATAGCAGTTCTAGCAACACACTCTTCACTATTGGTTTAAATTTAATTCAAATTACAAACAATTACCACTAGAAAAGAATTACACTAACCTTGCCACTTCCCTTAGACTTGCTTCCACTATCCACAGTTGCCTTGTCCTTAACTGGTTTCCTGTCTGTCACAACTTCAAAAATAGATGAAAGCTACACCCACAGTCAGATTGTACAATAAGTGAATCAGCTCACAAGCAATCCAAGTTGAGCCCACAACAACAATTATATATATTGCAACTACAAGTTAGTCTCTGTATATAGAATAATTAAGAATTTAATAGTTCAATTATAGAACACAGATACTAGAAAACCATAATCAATTATCAACTATTGTGTCACAATAGAAACACAATTAAGAATTTAATAGTTTAAATTTTAGACATTAATTGAAACCTGGTTTGCAGCTTTCAAAATGGTGAGAAGGGCTTCAAAGATGCAATAAGTCCTTAACAAGTATGCAGCTTATGGTAGAGTAAAAGGAGTTTCAACTATACAGAATATCAACTCCTACACAAGTAGTTAAATATTAGTAAAACAACATGCGTTTCTAGTTTCTTCGTGCCAATATTCAACTTAAATTAGGTACTACTTCTAAAAGGTTTTCCAGCCCAACTAGTAAAGAATGAGAAGTATTATGCATATCAAGCGGAAGCACAAACAATGGCGCTTCATGCTTGTTATTTCATCCACATCAGACTCATTGTTCAATCTCTCATCAACAACACCCAGAATATATTAATGGAGGTACCATGCCCTACAATGCTATCAAACAAACAACACCCTTTAACACCGACATTGGACATTATAGTAGCACGCAGGGTGCCCTAGCCGAAGGCCTTGCAAGGGGTTGTTTGTTTGGTCACTATATACAATCTTGTATCTTCCTTACCCTACCTTACATGTCGCTAAATTCAAAAGCAGAACAACAAAAAGTGAGAACGAACACATGAAGCTTACCACGACACCAACAACAATAATGCCAACGACCTGGCTGCGAGTGGGAGTGAGAAAGAAGAGTCGTGATGTGGAGAGGAACACCTGCGAGGGCGAAACCAAAGCTACGGCAGAGACGAAGAATCGTGACTGACTTAGGGTGTGGAGCCAATAAGTTTTAAAAAATCGAGTTCATTAACATCAGTTTTCTCCAAAAACCAATGTTAACAAAGTGTTGTTAATGTTAACATCGGTTCTTTTTAAAAAAATTGATGTTAACTTATCATTCACCAACATCGGTTTTTTGGGCAAACCAATGTTAAGGAAGTGATGTTAACATTAACATCGGTTTTTTTAAAAACCGAAGTTAACTTATCATTTACCAACATCGGTTTTTTGGGCAAACCGATGTTAAGGAAGTGATGTTAACATCGGTTTTTAAAAAACTGATGTTAACCTACTGTGATAGCATCGGTTATTTGGATAACCGATGTTAAGAAAGTCACGCTATTTACCATTATGCCACCGTGTTTTTGTTAACATGATTTTATCAAAAACCGATCTTAACTTAGCAATGTTAAATCTACATTTTGTAGTAGTGTAAAGTACTGATGTTTTCATGGCGAATGCTGCAAAAGCTTCTCCCAACATGCGACCAACTGCATAAGAGTGGTATTCAGATCAAAAACTTTAAGCAATCATGTTATTTATTTAAGAGATTACAAGAAGGCAACAATCATTTATTGTTGCTATGCTCGGTCTCTAATTTTTCTTGGATCAAGTTTTTAAACGGCTTGGTTTTACTACAGTGCTACAATAATATATTACATAACTGTATGAACAGATGGAATGTTTCTTTAGAGGGGGGTGAATAAGTAGATGGAGGTTGTTGTTTTGGCACATTACTATTTGGTGTTTATGGAATTTGAGGAATCAAGTTGTTTATAGAGGAGGTGAAGTAGAACTTGTACAATTGTTGCAATGTATTAAGGCCATCTCATGGCAATGGTTCTTATATAGGAAAGGCCTCAAACTGGGTATAGGATTCCCAAGATGGTGTATGAACCCAATTTAATGTCTATATTCCTAAATTGGTGTGTATGGTGTGTTATATGATTTTTGGTTTAGGCATGTTATAGGAACTCTAAAAGTTACCTTTTATTTTTTGGATGGTTCCACTATGTACATGTATCTATGTACACCTTGTGTAGTAGATAGCCCTTCTTGAAAGGTTTAAATATATAATTTTGCTTTTAAAAAACCTAGTAATTCAAAATAGTAATAATCAAATAAGTTTAATATTTCATTCTATGATGATTCATTCAATCCCTATCTTACAACATAGTTGATCTCAAATTGAATAAAATAATAATAATCTTGAAAAAAAAATTTGTATGCACTAAAAGATTTTTTTATAATAGTTTAAAACTTCTAATAAGACATTTTCTTTCACTGACTTCAATTTAGGGGAAAAATGTCAACACCACTAATATCAAATTCACATTCACTAAAAACTTAAATTTATTTCAAGATTAATAAAACAGTTTTAATTTATTCTCTTTTTAAAAATTTAACTATTGAGATTCAAATAAAAAGTTTTTAAAAGTGATTTTATATTTTAAAATTTGTCTAAATAAGTTGAAAAAAATGATTTGATATGTATATAAAATAATCAAAACATAAAGAATTGTTTTTATAAGAACCAAAATAACTAATATTTAACAAGATGAATGATTCATCACTATCATTTTCATCAAAATAATCATACAAATGATACTATTTTTTATAATATTTAATCTTTATGTTATTTTCAAAGTCATTGTTTTTGTTTGAACTGATGATAAATGTAAAGTAATTTTTTCTATGACTTTCTAAATGAATAATAAATGAATAATAAAATTTCTTGAATAATCTACAATATAGTATGATTTTCTAAATGTATAATCTTGTTAACAAATTAACCACAAAATAGTATACTAAATTTTTTACTTAATAATTTAAATTAAAAATGACTTTTATATATATATAAAAAAAAAAAGTGGAAGAGTCGGAACTTCTTCAACCTATTAGAACACGCAAATGAATTAAAATACAATACTATTAATATTATGATGATGATGGAACGATGGACAAAATGGAATATGTCATGAAAGGGAGGCAATTCGACCAACCTACTGAACCTAGAACTTAGAGTCGGGATCTGTGTGTTAATATTTTTAGGCAATTCGTGAATAGGTCATAATTATACTATGAAGTTGCACGTGGCGAAGTTGAAAATGAGTAATTATAAATCCATTTTTTATTTTCTCTCACTTTATTTTCTTCTTAATTTTTTTTATTATATTATTACATCTGCTATTTTTTCCATTTTTTTCTTTTTATTTCTCTTATCTACATATTCATACATTCTAAAACGAGGCGTGCATTATCATAATTAACTCTCTGGAGAACAAAGAAGGTGGCAAGACCTCATGCTCAACTTGGTCAAAATTAACGTAAATGTGAATTTTTTTTTTTCCTGCGAATAATGCAAATCAAAGCTAGAAGGTTTCATATTCTAAGGAAGTTTCACTTTGGCGCGCAAATTGATTGAGGCTAGAGAAATCTTGACATTTCACATAGACGAAGGGTGTTCATGACTTTATTGTTATTGATGTTCCACTTTGGTTTCTAAAAGGAATTGTTCCACCCAATTTGCAAAGGCAGTTTAATGCGTATTTAAACATAAATCAAACTTTAAAACAGAATCTTTTAAAATATAACTAAAACAATTTATTAAAATTATTATAATTTTATTTGAATTTTCAGATTTTTTAGATGTAAAATTAATTATGAAATTACCATAATTAATTTTATTTAATATTTTCTATTAATCATTGATAAAATTAATCTATTTAATCTTCTTACATTGTTAATTTTAAATAAAATTTTCTTAATTTAGATTTTAAAACCTCCTTTTTCTAAGTCAAAATTATTGAAATTGTTAGTATTATTTTGTAATTAAGATTTTGAGAAGACAAAAAAATCACGTCCTCTTATTTAATTGATTAAGTACCTTCATTTGTGTATCATCTATATCACTTATATGATTTCTTCTAAAACATTCAATTTTAAAAGCAAATTTAGAAAGAAAGAAAAATAACATTAAAAAATTTGCAAAGCGTATTTGGATCTATTTGGTGGTAATCAAGATAGTTCTATGTCCTATTTTAAATATTAATTAGCTGTCATGCATCGACATGATATGATTATCTTATTGATTTTTTAAAATTAAGTAACTTATTTTTTTTAAGATCATTTGATCTAAGATCAACTTAGTTAAAAGCTTATAAACCATAAATTAAAAGCTAAAAAAACTAAAAAATTATAAGCTAATTAATTTAATTTGGGTTAAAGTAGCGTATAAGATTTCCAAAAGACTTACCAACACATTATTCAAAGGCTAATTAATACTTTTCTTTCTTTAAAAAATAGTACTACTTTCTTCCCATATGTTTGATACTTGTACCATACATTAAATAAGACATATTTTAAAAAAATATAATAATTAGACTTTCAAATTCTAAAACATCAAATATTTTAGAAAATAAATAGAAAAATAAAACATTAAAATAAAAGATATAAGAAGGAAGTAGTATTAATAATAACAATAAGTGATTTATTTGAGTAATAAATATTTGAATCTCCTTAAACAACAAAGTCTAGAATTTGAGTTTAGTATGTGAATAAGATGATCTCAAATAGAGAATATTTATGGTCTAAATCATAAAATATTATTATCTCTGTTTCTTTTTATTTGTTGTTTAAGGTTTTTTGTAAAAATTAAGAAATATAATAAAAATATTTGATTCTATTAAATCATTTATGTGATTTTTCCTATTTTCTCACTCCACAATATATGTGTAAATTAATTAAAGATTAAGAGACAAAGTAATGGTATAATTGATAAAATAATAATTAGTGTGATCTTAAACTTTACAAACTATAGATAAATAAAAACATTTTTTCTTCCAAAATCCGACAATTAGAAGAGGGACAAAATAAGTAATAGTTAACAATAGAGAAAATTGCAAGAACCCCCTAAGGTTTGTTCTTATTACATCCAAGATATCCCTCTATAGAAAATCTCTTCCCTCCCCCATGTAAGAAAATTAAGAGATATCGAGTGTAATAATAACAATAGAGGTTTGTGTAGTTTACTCTTAACAAGATTTGTAAGAGTTTAAAGAAGGGATTTAGTGGCCTTATTCTAAATAGAGGCAAAATAAACTAAGCAGGTTTGCTTGGATCTATCCAACGAAATCTAGAGCTTGAATTTTGAATTTTGAATGAAATGTATGTATTTTTAGTTCAATTTGATTATGATCTAATTTGAACTTAATCCACAATAAAAAATAATTTTACACTATTATTCAAATATAAATTACTATATATGAAATGTTTGTTAAGTTTCAGCAATAATTATATTTTAAGGTAAAAATAACTATCATAAAATTCATATTAACAATAATTTTTTATTGGTTGATCACATAAAAGTATTTTACATTGTAATGCATAATTATTAAACTCTTAAATATTTACTATTCATGTTTTGTCACTTATTTTTTTCTGTGATTTTATTTTATTTTTTGGTTGGAGGAAATGTATGGGAGAGGAAGGAAGGGAAGGGGATAAATTATTTAAAATTTTAGTTGTTTAGTTCAATTTTTAGGAGAAGAATATAGAGAGGAGTCAACCCCCTACTGATCTGATTGTTGCTCCTCTTCAATAGTGGAAGACATGAAGGAGAGGAAATGAGGATTTAAAACATTTTAATTGAAATGTCAAAAATATTTTTACTTATATTTTGAAATTTAAAATTACAAATATACAAAAGTAAATTTATTTTTAAAATCTCTCTTCTCTTGTGAACCAAACAAGAATATAACTTCTTCTCTCTATTAAAATTCCTTCCCATTCTCTCAATCAAACATTTCGTTAAGGTCGTGGATGGCATTATAAGTCATGATTGTAACAAAATTCCAGTGGTTTTTGTTCTCACAGTCTGATTAACGATGCCTTGAGCAATAATAAATTTTAATTTAATTTTTATGCACGCGTAAAAATAAAATATGCTCAACCAATAAGAAATTATTGTTGTCATATTTAATTTTAAAATAATTATTATAAAATTTAATAAATTTATCATGTATTGTAATTTATAATTGAATTGCATCCATATACTATTTACTATTTAATTAGAACATCTCCAATATGAAGTATTTACATTAGTTGTTTAACTTTAAATAAAGTTGTTTAATTTTTTTGTCCACTGAAACAAATGATATGATGCTAAGCAATCATTACTAAACAAATTTATATCATAACTAAAATATTTTTTTAAATATTATAAAACCCGCAAAATTTAGTTAAGTATTCATTTTAACAATCTTAATATTAGAATAGATTTTTATGTAGAGTGTTTAAATTTATGTAAAATTATAAGACTCATAAAATTATAACAGGTAATGTAATATAGATGCTCTTAAAGGTTTTTAATCACAACATATTATATTACATACCCGAAATAAAGTTATTGTTTCTATCACTCTATTTTAAGAAAAAAAGAATATTGGCTAAAACCAAGGAATGGATAATACATTCTTCAACTCAAGCACACACGTTTGGTAGATAAATTGACTAAATTTTGTTTGTTTATATGAAAGCTCTATATATGGTAGAGCTTCTTTTTTTTATGAACAGTCATTTTGCTAATTTTCTTTTATATACTTCCGTTAGCAAAAACCATAATCAACATCATCAGCGCGGTTCAATGTCTATACAGGTAATTTATAATTTTATATATACTCATAACACGTTGCTATAATCTTGTAGAATTTTTTGTGAAAGTTATTTGCTATCTACCATGTCTAAAACTTTGGGTAATTATAGTAATATAGCGTGCAACTTACATAATTTACATTAGGCAATACGATTCGTACGTTAATAATTTGTAAGAAAAAAAAAAAGCGAAAAAAAAGAACAAAAAGTTAAAGATGGTGTGAAGTATGTGAGCAAAAAATGTTAAAATTTTTGCTTATCTGACTTTTTCTTAGGTGAAATGCGTATCTTAATTTGACGAGAAAGAAAAATTGAATGAATAAATTGACTTAATAACATCTTAAACTGTTTTGAGCATGATTGTCATCAAACAGCTAGTGTAAAACGTTTATAAGGTTTGGCAGTTTAGATTGATCCAACATTAGCCTAATTTCGTACGAAGCTTCGTAGACAAAAAGCATCTTACATGACCAATGAAAATTTTGTTGCCGAGTTTGATTACTGCTTTAAACTTTTGTCACGACACAAAGTCTTAAGCACAAGCAAGGTTGATGGTGATATCTCACAATGTTTTTGTTGTTGGTGATCAACTAGCTTAGCTAGTGACTACAAAATAACGTGCTTTCATTCTTGTAAAGTGAAAAAATAGCAAAGAGTTCGAGCAAGTAAAGTAAACTAATGAAAGTGCTACGTGGCCCACCACATTTTTCTTGGAAGGTTCATGGGAAGGAGACTTCTCATATTGTGGTGTGGTTTGGTTACTTCATGTAAACAAAGAAAGCCACCCACTTTGGTGCGAATAGCTTTCAAAGAATAACAACCAAGGAAACAACAACATGGCATTAGCATAATATAAAAGGCTTTTTAAAGATTTGAGCTTACGAAACCATTACATCGTTTGCTACGAAAAATATTAAACAAGTAGTGTGTAATAATGCTAGTGAATAGTTAACACCCATTCGGGGAAAAAATGTATGTTTTATCATGCATGCAACTCCTTATTAGAAAACGTATGTACCGCGTTATTGCACCGTGTGCATGGGGGAACCCGTTTCTTTTCCTTGTTTTTTCATGCATTTTTTTGAAAATTTGCTAAGCTAGTGTTTTAAACAATGCTTTAGCAGCCATGTACTAAAAAAAATATGTATCACGGTGAAATAGGATGAATTGAAATAGTATTTTGTAAATATGTAATTATCTTAAATAAATTCATTATTTTTTTTATTTTTTTATTGTCCATAAAAAATAAGATGTTTTTTTTTGTTCTTTTATTATAATTTGTTTATCTCTAGTAGATCTCGAACTGAAAAGGTAATAGATTATTTTAATTAACTAATAATATTTTTGAGTTTGATTTTTTCCTATGTAGTTGTGTTAAATATTCAATTTTTCATTAAATTATGATAAATTAGGAACTAACCAAAATAATAAAAAAAAATGAGTGAATTAATCACGGGTTGGGGTTTAGTTCACTAAGATTTAATTATTTTAAAGTATGCTAGTTATTTTTATAATATTGGTAGCGTTTTTAGAAGGATCCTAATTAACATTAGATTTCATTATACTAATGAGCATATGATTGAGCGGATAGATTAGTTGGCAAGAGACTATATTAATTTGAAAGATTTCAAGATCAAGGGTCAGCCAGTTAATCTTACCTAACTTGGTATAGATCAATTAATTATATATCTAATGTGACATCCTGATGATACTGGTTATTTTATTCTCTAAAAATTATAGTAGTACCAGTGATTATTTATATGCTTCCAGTAAAGGGATAAAATCACATTAGTTTTAAAAGTTAGAGATATAAATAAATAAAACTCTAAATATTTGTTTTTTTTTTGTTCTTATAAAATTTCTTTTTTAAAAATAGTTCTTTGCAAAATTTATTTTTTTGGATTTGGTTCATGCTATTTATTTTAATCCTTGAAATATATTCATTTTTCATTTTATTTCTATAATATTGTTCATTTTAAATTAATCTCTTGAAAAAATATTTAATAGAGAATAAAAGCAAATGATCTACACTTTTCAAGAATATCGCATTAGACACTCTATTGTCAGCACAAATAAGAGTATAAGACCTTGGGATTGAAGTATAACTTTTAAAAATTATGTTACCTACTTAGTGGGTTAGAATTGATGTGGCAACAAAACACACCGTTCATAATTAATTTCATTGGATTAGAAAAAAAAAATTGTCATTATTTGAGTCTGACTTAAATAAGTCACACCGATATAACTTATATATTATTCAATTATGTAATATTATATGATTTACATCGTCACATAAAAAATAATTGATTTAATCAAATTTAATATAATATTATCTAATTAATTTTGTGTTTATCTAATCAAATTTGATAAAATATTATCTAATAAATTTTAAATTAATCAATTATAATTAAATGTTATTTAATAAATTTTAAAATTATCTAATAAAATAATATGATCTAACTATATATGACAAATTGATCTTATAATTATTTTTTATTCAACATTAAAATAAATATATTTTTATCAAAATTAGAGCAAATATATCTAATAAAATTTTGAAATATATTTATCTTGATTTTCTTTGTAGTAAACAAGTTAAAAAGGAAAATATTATCCATTTGATAGAAAAAAGTGTAAATATTTTTTTTAGTTCATAAAAATAATTTAAATATAATTAAGTTAATTAGAACAAGTATATCTTCATATTTAAAATTAAAATAAATTAATTATCACACATGTATATTTTTTAATCAAGGTAATTATAAATATATATATATATATATATATATATATATATATATATATATATATATATATATATATTTTATAATAAAAGGAAGTATGAGAAAAAAATCTCATGAAATTTATCCAAATGTATTTATGTATAAACTTTCAACACTATAATAGTTAATTTAATTTATGATATTTCTCTTTATGTAATATTTTCATAATTAAATTATATTTAATAAATTAATATTAAAATATTTATTATATAATCATGTAAAAATATATTTAATCTTATTTTATAAATATTAATTAACAAAATTTTCATATATAAAATTATTAAACATAGAAACAAAATATTATTTTATAATAAATATATTAAATAATTAGATTTGATTAATTTTTAATAATAAACATTTTAACTACATAATATAAATATTTTCAAAAACATTATTTATTCATAAAATTATTTTATACGATTGTTAAGTAAAAATGAGTTTATAAGATTTTAAAATAAAAATAAATACTAGATTTTATATCTGTGAGATACTTGATTAAATTATAAATTTTAAAATTTATACTTAATATTTTTTTATTTAATAATATTTATTATATATATATATAAATTTATTTTTTTTTACAATATTTAGTATCATATTAAATATAACTACATTAAAATTGTGTAAAAAATTAATTATATATTAAATATTTAGCATCATATTGAACATAATTACATTAAAATTATATAAAAAATTAATTACATTTTTTATTACATATTAATTATATTAAATTTAATTACATTAGAATTTTTATTAGTTATACTTGTTCTAATGTTGATAAAAGATATATTTGTTCTAATGTTGGATAAAAGATAATTATGAGATTAATTTATTATATATAATTAAATTATATTATTTTATTAGATAAATTTAAAATTTGTTAGATAATATTTAATTATGATTGATTAATATAAAATTAATTATATAATATTTTATTAAATTTGATTAAATGATTTATCTAATACGATGATGTAAGTTACGTCACATTATGATTGGATAATATATAAGTCATGTTGATGTCATACTAAATTAATGACAAAAAAAATTCCAAAACCCTTTCAAGCTAAGAAACACCATATCAATCACCTAAATATCTATAGTTAGAAACTTTTTTCAAGGAACATAAAAAGAGAATTAGCAGAAGATCAAACCAAGTATAGATGGTTTTCTATTTTAATTAAGTACGAAGCCATGGGCTCAATTGCTCAAATACTTAAATATGTTTCGAACATACATAAAAAAAATGTTTCGAACACACTGATAATTAAATATATATGTTTGTGGATAGGCCACTAGCTACCACTACTACAGTGTAAGTAGTTCTAATTATTTTCTTACTAATGCCAATTACTTTCCCTAACAAAATGTACATTGAAACGGTAGCAATAATTCAAACTTCCAAAAAAGATTCACATATACTATATAAGTTTTAGAAAGAAAATAATCAATGCAATAAATTCGACCAAATACACATTTTTGTAGAATCTGAAAAAGAAAACAAAACTGTAGGCTCTACAAATAATTTGGCCACGCAACATGAAACTAAATTAATGTCAATGATGCATCTAATTAAGCTAAGCTTTCTCATCAAATCAAATACCATAACTAGATCTATAGCATGCACCCCTAAATGAATGAGCCAGCAGTGATTTAGGTCATTAATTAGGTAGGTAGATATTTTTACAGTAAGGGTTCACCGAATAGAGCATAATTTGTTGCCTATAATTGCGACAAAAGCTGTCTAGCTCCTCACACACAATTGCCTAATTTGATCAGAGTACTAAAAACTCAAAGAAACTCTCTCTTTCTCAAAAGAAAATTAAAAAAATATATATATGAAATGCATGGCAGGGCCCTATTAATGATAATTTGATGTAACTTAGACCTTGATATAGCTACGTGTCTCTTCCCGTTTTTATTGTTTGCACTATCCAAATTAAAAAGCATGATGCGCCACATGGGTGGGTGACCTCAAACGCGTTAGACATCTTTAGGCACACCTCCATCCATCTGCCACTCATGAGTCATGACCATGTTGACACCAAACACATCCCCCACAAAACACCAGAATTAAATTTTTATATACTTCATAATTGTCACAGTTTCCACCAATTTTTATATATATGCACGTAAACTAAATTTTCTCAACTTTTTTTTATATAAACGAAAAAAGTTCAGTTATATTATATAGAAATGAGTCAGATTATAGATAGTACTGTTGATGAATAAAACAAATAGATAGTAACCTTGTATCATATAATGGTTTAGTTCCAAAAACACAACTTCTTTGATAAAATATCAATTTAGTTCCTCAACTATTATCCTTCTTGTTTTTTTAGGGAATTATCCTTCTTGTTACGTAGTTCCTAAAGTAATAAAATTATATAAATGTTTCCTTGAATATATATCAATTTAGTCCCAAAGTATATATATATATATATATATATATATATATATATATATATATATATATATATATATATATATATAAATAATCAATTTTGAAAATATTTGAGAGTTTACTTAACATTATTTCACATATATAGAGGGATTATTCATTTCTATTTATTTTAGATTTTATTTAAGAGAAAAAATAATACCTTAAGAATAGAATTAAAAAAAATACTGGATAATTAAGGAGTATCAAGTGTTCACGATGTTAACTAATATGTATATATAACACATTCAAAAAATTTAATTTACAATAAATAATTAAGGCTAAAATATGTTTATGATCTTTAATAAACATTCAAATTTTTGTTTGCTTACCAATATTTTTTTTTTCCATTTTCGGTTACTAATAAAACAAAAATTTTGATTTTTTTCACTTTTTTAGTTCCTGGTAAATAACAAATTTTGTGTTTGCTTGTTTCATGACAAAAAAGTATTCATTTATTATTGATTCCTTTAAAAATAACAAATGAAAAAAATTATCATGAAGCAAACAAATTTTTTTTTATTAATTTATCAAGAATGAAAAAAATATTAAGAATAAAAAATAAAACTATTATTTAATTAAAGATTCAACGTAAATTTATTTTATCAACAATATATACAAAATTCAGATATTTATTAAATATCTAAAATATATTTTAACCAATAATTAATAACATCTAATTACAAGGTTAATAGAAATCATGATAGTTCAGAACTATCTCATAACTTCAAATTGAAGGTGTATTTCACTTGTTTAAGAGAGAAAGAGGAGAGAGAAAGGTCCCATATGCAATCAAATGCTAAAATCACCTCAAAGATTAGGATATCCTCCCTCTACTTTGGTTTTGGTTTTTGGGTAGACCCAACCGGTAGGTACTTAACAAGGAATAGCCACACATGTATGATGACATTGTGTTTGTGTGTGTGAGAGAGAGAGAGAGAAATTAAAGAGAAAGCGAGAGCCAGAGAAAGAAAAGGGGCATCTGCAGGTTGATATATTGGAAACAATAACTGGGTTTAGTACAGCTATATAGCTTCCATAGAGGAGACAGCTTGACGGCTAGGGATTCCAATAAATGTTCCTAGCTACAAATTAACATTCAACTCTATTAGTTTTACCTTTTTTATTTTTATTTTTATATACTATATACTATAGGTTATTATACATGTTCATAATTCACATGATCCCTTCATTTTTCCGGAAAAATTCCAGGGCCAGACAAAAGGAAAATAATTCAATGCTCCAAAATGAATGTGTATAGGCCTGAACACCCGTGCTCCGCTGCAACAACCCCCCCAGAACCAAACAGGTCCTATTTCCGGGAAAATCCAAATTGAGGGGTCCAATTTTCCCTTCTACGGTTTACCATAACTAAATTTTACAGCAGTGAAAAAAAAGCTGAACAGATCATAAAAAGTAGGGGCCATTGGGCAGAATTCCATTTGTGCTATGGCTATCAGCTTGTACTAGTAGCACCCCAAAGGGGCCAATAATAATCAACAGTAAACAAATACTATTAAATACATATAGAAAATTAAGGGGAGGGATTAACATAGATGCTTTAAATCACAATTCGTACAAATTAATAACGCGAGATTAAGAGTTTGAAATTAAATTGGGAGTTACAAGTGGAAGTAGTAGTTCACTATATATTATTGTTGACGCTCCTCCGTTAATTTCTTGCAAATATTAATTAGCCATGCAAATTAAACTTCTCCAACGTGAACTCTACCCGCTTGAGAAAAACAGTGAGCTTGAAATCGATGAAGGGTTGTTTGTGCTTTGGTATGGCCTCTGCCGGAAATAATCCGGTGGCGACACTGCCACCGTTACTGACGATGAAGACTGAGCTCCGGAGTCCGGTGGAGATCCTGCCAAAGAAAAGTGCAAAATTTTTGCAAATAGAAAGGAAAATTATGAAAGAGAAAACCTTCATTCTCCATAAAATAAAAATTAAAAATTTGTAATAATAATTAATTAGTAACCCCTTGTCCAACACAAAATTTAATAAAATTGAGCTAGCTTCTACTAAGAAATTTAACTAGTGTGCATATAAAGTTTTAAACTCAAACTTTATTGTTAAGTAATTAATTTTTGGATAACAAGATAATTAAAGATAATTTGGCTCTTAATTAGTACTTATTTTATAACCCATGATAACAATTAGTAATAATTTACTAATTTAGTGGTCGAGTGTCAGAATAATTAAGAAGAGGGGAATTAAGAATTCAAGAGAGAAGGTTGTACTTGCAACATTATCCAAAGAAGGCTGAGATTTCTGAATTTCTTGAGTTGGTTGTTGAGTTTTTCTTCTGCGGCGATTATGATCTGCCAATCTCTTCCTGCAGCTACGTTTTCCGTTATCAAACTCAGAAAGAAGATGGAACCTGCACGTCAAAATCAAAAGAATAATAATTAAGTAAACACGTACCCTAAAAAAATAATTATTATTACTACAATAATAATTTAAAGTTTCTTGATGCAATGCACTACTATGCAGCGGTTTTTAATGGTACTAACTAAAAGGAGCAAAACGATGCAGTACGTAGGTTGCAAAACTGAAAATAGAGTAAGAGCAAACAAGAAACATGTTAGGGACGCAAATGCCCTCGGGATTTCCCCACGTACGGCAAACTCAATCATTATCAACACTCCCCCAAGGGCACTTTCGGCCTTTTCCACCCACACCTCCAAACCAAGGCTCCAAGATGATTGCAACAACAGCATTCTCTTTAATGCATATTTTTAACACTTTTTATTATTAATGAAAGGTGATAAAAATATTATAAAATCATTTATCAAGTAAAAAATAAGTCTCACACAAAAATTACACAATTTTTAATAAATTTGAATCATAAGTACAATGTGTTCAAAAAATTGCGGTGTAACATTTTTCGTGGACAAAACAAAACAACATTGTGTTGTGCAACTGCATGTTTGCATTCATAATTCAGTCGAAAATAGTCATCAAAATTAAGGATCTTTCTGTCATTTGAAAAGGCTTTCAATTTAATGAACATTTAATTTAAACTGAAAATTCAACCGGTTAGTCAGTATTGTGTTTTTTGTGTTCAAAGTGAAATAAAATAGCTCTACGGCAAGAAGCAAAGGTAGGTGTGTAAAAAGACGAAAGTGCCCCCGAGGGAGCTGAACTCAATGATTGATGCAATTTCCGACGGTGAGGAACAAACTAGCACCACCACAACCTGCTGCATTGCTGGCAGAATCGCTGAGTCAAGCCGGCGGCGATGACGGTGGCGGCTTTGGAGTGAAACTCGCACACCTTGTGGCGGCGGTGATAGTGCTTGGCTTGCGACAGATCAGCATTGCAACCCTCGGCCTGGCATCGCGGCGAGTTCGACGAGATAGTCGAACCCGGTTCCACGGGCCTAGACCGACGGTAGAGTCGGCTCACGAAATCATCCTCAGAGGACGAGAAGTAAGTTCGTCCTCCGAGATTGAGTCCAATTCGTGAGCCGACAAAGTCCATGGGCCGACCGACTTCTTCAGACTTGGGGACAAGGAGAAGTCCGCCTGGCCCGGGTCCTGGCCCGGGCCCGTGTCCAGGCCCAGACCCAACAGCGTTGACGTGAGGCAGTGGGTCAAGGGAAAGCATGGAAGGGGGTGGGGGGTAGGACGTGTTCGACGCGCCGTGGAAGGCGCGTGGGTCGAAGAAGGCGTGGTGATGGTGGTGGTGGTTCATGTGGTTATGGTGGTGGGGTTGCGGGTTGAAGTGGTGGTGGGTGAAATCCACGGTGGTTGCCGCGGCAGTGGTGGCGGTGGAGTGCATTGGCGCGTGTAGGAAGTGGTCGGGGATGAGCGTGTGGGACGCGTAGTGGTCGAAGATTTGACGGTGGGTTTGGTCGGAGCCCGCGGCGGAGCTGTCTTCATTTCCGGTGAGCATTATCGTGGACGGGTTCCCCCATTCATAGTCCAACATGTCTCTTCAACTGAAAACAAAAGTGATAACTAAGTAATTAAGAAAGAAAGAACAATAAAAAATAAAGAAAAGAAAAACAAAAACATGGGTTTTGGTTTTTTAAGGAAGGGGTTTATGGAGAAGTGCTGTGTGTTGTTACCTGGGGGAGTTTTGAGAGTGAAGTGAAGAATATATGATATGATTGCAAAGAATAAAGCCCTAATTTGTTGAAGTTGTGATGTTAGACTTGGAATTCCATTTGCATCTTTCTTTCTATCTCACCACAATGGCGTGCACATTAAGTCTTTTTTTTATGACGTTGTGATTTTTTCTCTCTCACTCTCTATATCGCTCTGTGGGTGGTTTAAGACTTTGCCTCTTGCTAAACAGATGTGCGCTTAAAAGATCTCACTTTCACCCTCAAAAAGCTGAACCCTTTTGTCCCCTTCTCCATCTCTCTCTCTCTCTCTCTCTCTCTCTCTCTCTCTCTCGTGGTGAGTATGAGTGTGTGTTGTGTGACTGTGAGTGTGTGAGAGTTTGAGGGAAACTCAGTTTATGAAGCGGCTTCTGCAGACAGTGGGTAATTGGTGGGTGATCTGTACTCGGATATGTTACAACTTGAACGGAATTTACCTTTTCATCCGATCAATATTCACATTTTCACTATTTTAATTTGAAAAGATTATAAACAAAACTTTAGTACCGTATAACATTCGAACACCTACAGTAACTAATATATTATTATTGTTCTAGTTTAATCAGATATTTTAAAATTAATTTTTAAATATACAAATATGTTAAATAATTAAAGAGAGGACTTTAGCATTAATAGTAATTTTATAAGCTTAAACACAGTCTATCTTCGATAAAGTAAAAGAAAATGATACATGTATCTTTAACACTGTACAATCAAAATTAAAAATGTACCCCGATAATTTAACCAACTTTAATATTGAGTTTTGGTATGTAAATTCTAAAGATTGAAATTTTAATTTTAATGAAAAATAATGTTAAAATATTCAATCTATAGTCTGTCCCTTTTGTTTATTATGAGATATATTTATATTAGGAAAAAAAAGTAGTAGTATATACAATGAATAACGTACTAAAGAAAAGAAAAGGAGATCGACAAAGAGAGTTATGAGTTCAATGTAAGTTTTGGTAGAAAAATTTAATGTTGCTTTTCCTAAAAGAAAAGAAAGATTGTAATACAGTCTTAAGTATTTATGAAAAAAGAGAAGGATATTTTAAAATGTATATATTTTTTTAAAAAGGGAAAAGAATTATATTAGAGGATAAGAGGAGGACTGAGATTGAAGCAGAAGTTGTTCTAATAAAAGAAAAGAAATGAGAACTTTATTTCTTTTTATTTTATTAATTTAGAAAGATATAATAAATTGACGTGCAAGCATCATTTTCCACTGGTTCAATTCAATGGAATGAACAAGCATGTACGGACACACATTGAAACCCAAGATATTTTCTCCACAGGTGCAATTTACCCATGGTTTTGTACAATTTAAGTTAATGGAGGAAGAAGCAGCATCGATCGGTGATGGGTGGCATGGCAGCAGCAATTAATTAGCAATGTGAGAAGTGGACAAACTAATAAAACAAAAAAGCAATTAACTCAATTTTGAACTCAACAAAATAAGAAGCTAGAGAGAGAAAAGAAAAAAAAAAGAGAGAGAGAGAGAGAGAGAATAGGGTTAATAATCTGAAGAGGGTGACATTAAATTCTTGGACCCACGATCTGATTTGAGTTTGGTCCGCTTGATCAGGGGTGCCCAGGTCAGATGATCGTCATGATTAATTCATATATATATATGGCTAGGTGGATTTTGTGTGCTTGCTTGCTTAATTGAATTTTCGCTTTCTTGCTTTTACAAACGCACCCCCCCTTTATTTCGTTTTTGAACCATTTGAAAGGGACTCTTTATAACAAGTGCAACTGCATCTGTTTCATTATTTCAGTGTAAATGCACCATGTATTTACATTTAAAGTTTCAACCCCATGTGATTCTTCTTCTTAACAGAATAAATAAATTTTATATATATATATATATATATAATATATATATATATATATATATATATATATATATATATATATATATATATATATATATTAATGCACGCATACGGTTTAGTTTGATTAATTTCTAAAGTAATTGATATAATTCCACCAATTTCAAATTAATTCAACTATTGGAAACCATATAATTGATATTCGATGTTCTAATTAAGCAATATTTACAAGTCAGAAATGGTGATTAGTTTTGGACTTTTAGTCCTTGATTTTCTGCATTTAGCACCATTTAATTCAATTCAAAGTGGATTTTAATCAGTTTCAGTCCACCAAAGAATTTTAAGGGAGTGAAAACAAAAAAGGAAAAGTTGTCAGTGCATAAATCAGATCTTACTTGACTTCTTAAATATGAACAGCTTTTTACTCTATACTGCGAAACATAAGGTCTTTATCTTTATCTCTTACAATATTACTGCAAGAACTGATGGATTTTCAAAATCACCATTAAAACAACCGACATGTTTGCAAAATGAGTAAAGAACTCTCGAACCAAACTTTTAATTGCCCTTTTAACTAATTAAAAATTTAAACGGATAGATTTGTATATAAGAAACTTAGTTTTTGCCCTTGCTTTTTCAAATTCAAATAATGTGACTCAAAATTTCAACATCTATGAACTTCTCTTCCTGAATTATTTATAAAAAAAGAGAGAGAGAGAGAAATAAAGAAAACTTAATTATCTTTTCTAGATTTTAAATTACAATACACGACTTGTAGAATGTAGAGTGAGATTTTACTATTATTCTCAAAATTAGAAATACTTTCTTTTATTGTTTTTGGAACTGCATTTCACATACTACACTTGCAACTTGTAAAACGTATTCTCTCACAACCATCTCAAATTATATCTTTTATCTTTATGTGTATGTTTGATCTTTTAATTAAATTGTCTGTCTCTTTTATCTCTCTTTCTAATAATTAGAATTATAATAGTTATTTTTAGATTATTAATGGTTAAATTAAAATAACCCTTTATTACAATTAAAGTTGCTCATTGTATTCAGATATAATTATTAATTATGAATTATAATTATAACTTAATTTATATATTTAAAAATATTTATTTATTAAAAATTAATTATATAAAATGAGCATTTATTCTGTGTAATAAACATCCTAAGATACCAGTTTGGAAAATTTAATCATGATGGAAAATAATCTTAGTTTGTCAACCAAATATAAATAATATTTAGCTTGGCTTTTTTAAAATTCAATATATATACTGATGATTACATATATTTATTAATCATATATATCCAAGAATAATGTTAAACAAATTAAACTTAGATTTGAAATTCTTCTCTGAAATTCTTCTTATCTATGCACAAACTCCAATACACAAAAGGCATTGGATCGAGGAGCACAATATGTGTGTTGGTTGACTTACCGTTTACCTTGGAGGGTTAAGTGTGTATAGCAATGAATAGCAGTAATTATATATCTGTGCTGTGCACTTTGATTTTGTACAAAAACAAAGGGGCGTATCTTCAGTACTGGTCAGTTGACAATGTGCTATACAAGGGTGCATGCAGATGAAGCTATCTTTAACTCCAGCAAGAAACAAAATGGTATCATGCCAATATTGGAATAGCTAGAATATATAGTACTATTTTATTAAACAAAACATGCACCAAAATATTATTCTATTTCTCTCTCACTCACTCAGCTAGCTAGCAATATTGCTCTTCATTTCATCTGTTGTACCATACACTACCACTACTACTCATTAGTGTTGTGTTGGAAGAGGCCAATTTTGAAGCCTGAGCGGAGAACAAGGCGTGCTCACTTATCTCAAAAGGAAATTTATCAAACTAAGAAGAAAACCTTGGATGTGAGTGAGAGAGAGAAAGAAAGAAAAAGATGTATGATGTTGAATGTGTCAAAAAATAGTATCATTAGAGGGTTGTGGACGTAGTTTCGCATTTTGTGGTGATGATGCTTCCACATTAAGAAGGGGAAAAAAGTGTCAATTCAGGACTATTCTATGCATGGAGTCAAATGTCGGGACCTTCTATGGCCCAAAGCACACCATGCGAACAGAATTCAGCTGGAATTTCAGAAATTATCACGTGGCCTAGCCAAATCACATGAGACCGATCGAGAGAGATCGAGTTGGTGCAAATTCTTTTTACCATTCAATGCAGTTATACTAATGCATTTATTTTCTTATAAACTCGATCGTAGTGTAGTATATTGAAAGTAATAATTAGTTTTATTACAAAACTGAATAATGAATAAATATAATAAGACTTAACATATAATATATTATTTATACAAATGATTTATTGATGATAAAAAAATTAAAATATATATAACCTATTGATGTAATTTTTATCTAATACAGATTAAACTTTTACTATAAATAATATTGTAACTATACACAGGGACCCATCTAAAAATTTCAAGTTATGGGATATATATATATATATATATATATATATATATATATATATATATATATATATATATATATATATATATATATATATATATATATATAATATATATGAGAATTATCATTTTATTTATGTGAAAAAATAAGAATGATTAATCTTAACCGTTAAATTAAAATGAAAGATCAAGATTAAAATATTTTAAATTTAAATTAAAACTTCATTAACCATAAATCTTCATAAGATTTACAAAATAAAATAATTACTATTGTATTCATCATCACCGTTGTGATCATCACACTTAACAATCATGTTGGTGACGATGATAATGGTCATGATGACGATCACAGTAATGATGGCGATGATAAAGGTAACAACAATCATGCTGATAGTGGTGGAGACAGTTGACAATCGTGATGGTAGTTAGGGTAGCGGTCATGACAATTATGGTGAAAACAATCATGACGGTTGTGGTGGTTAAAGTGATGATAAGTTTAAGATATTTTACGATATCATAAATTAAATCTTTAAAATATTTAATTTTTTGTTTGATAAATTTTATGAAAATTTTTATCATTAAACAAAATTTTAATTTGAATTTAAAATATTTTTAATCTTGACTTTTTATTTCAAGCTAACAATTGATATTAATCATTTTCTTTCTTATATAAGATGAGAGAGAGAGAGAGAGAGAGAGAGAGAGAGAGAGAGAGGAGAGAGAGAGAGAGAGAGAGAGAGAGAGAGAGAGAGAGAGAGAGAGAGAGAGAGAGAGAGAGAGAGAGAGAGAGAGAGAGAGAGAGAGAGAGAGAGGTATTGAGAGAATATTTAAAATAAAGAGTGATTCATGTATCATTACTCTATAGCTTGCCCACTTGGTTAATTAATCCGTAGCTATTAGCAAGATTCGATGTCTTGGATGCTATCTATTCTCCGTATTCCGTAATTTGTAAATTATATGCAACTATGGATACATATTCTTTTGTCCTTTGGATCACATTATTGTAACAAGCTATAACATGAAATAGGGCAAGCCTCACTGCTAAGTACCACTCCAAAGCATAAGTCACCCAATTGCAGAAACTAAAATGCCAAATCAAAAAAGATGAGAACAAAGAACAAGATGAAAAAGAAAAGGAAAAGGTCAAGTAAGTAGGGTTCCCTAGCCCTTATTTGTTAATCTCCCTTGCAATATATCTTACGTCAATGTTAATTTCCTATATAGAATTCCAAATTACTTGCCATGTACTAGCAATTACTCCATTCTTCATATTTTATGTGGAGATGAACAAATCTATACCAAACCAAAGTGGTCCTTCTTAATTATTTGGAATGTTCATGTTGGAACATTAAGCTAGCTAATACCAATACTTGTGAGAAATAATTCTCCTAAATATACACCAAATTAATGTGAGAGGCTAGGAACATTGTTGGGTAAGGGGGATTTAAAATTGAGAAGGTGAAAAATGGTTGAGGCCAAAGTTAAATGGTAGTTGTACTCATAGGCTTCTGGGGAAACTAGTTATATAAGGAACCTTCCGTGGGCCGAATCACATTGATCTTACAATAATGTTTGATCACTTTGAGAAGACGGAAAATGATGCCTAAGAAAATGTGTGCAAAGTACTGGTGGAGTCCTGGCATTGGACATCCTAATTGACAGCATTATGGTAAGAAAATAACAACTTGACAAAAAGGCTGGTAATCAGTGATCATGTTGAAGTTAGGGAAAGTATGCCTCACCTGAATTTTGATTGCCAAACTCTTTATAATTGAGTTAGGGTTGGGATTGGGAGGTAGGCTTCTAAATGTAGTTTATTTTTTCTGGATCTAATTAAACCCACTTCAAAAGTTTTGGGGGTATGAAAAATTGAAAACCTAAATCTGTCCCTAGAGAAATATTTAAAAGCTGTAAGTGTAGTCTATGACCCATCCTACCCCTCTTCGATCAATGATAATTTTAAATTAAATTATTGCAATAATGCGATTAATTAGAGTTTTGAAAACCAAAAATGGTCTCCTGTAATTTTTTCTGTCACTAAAAATACACTTCAACGTAGTTAAGATTAATGTCTTTTAAACCGTAAAGATTATTAAGATCCAATTTTGATAATTTTTTTCATAAATATTAATAAAAGGGAAAAAAGGTAAAAAAAAAAAATGAGTTGCGTAAACTAAAATCCACTTATGTAATTACTCCCTAGTTCGTTTTTAATCGTCTGATTTTTTTTAAAATTATTTATTTATCATTCACAAAGTTCAATAGCATACTAATTATTCCTTTATTAATTATACTCTTATTTATCTCATAATTTTTAATTAATTTATACATATATTTATTATGAAATGAAAAAGGAATAAGATAGAAAACTCTTCAATTATTTTATTAAAATAAAAAAATTATTACATTTCTTAATTTCTAGAAAATAAGACAGGTAAAAAAGAACAGAGAAGTTATATAGAAGTCTTTTTCATTTTACTTCTCCAAAAGTTATTTTTTAGAAATACTTCTCCAAAAGTTAAATTGTATATTTTAAGTTACTTTTATCTTGTAGAGAAGTTAATATATTTTACCTTCTTATTTTCTTGATTTTCCTATAAACAATATAGAGAAGTTTATTCAAATATAAAGTAAATTTTAATTCACCCATTAAAATTTTTTTTTCCTACTCAATCAAAAATTAAATCGTAACCAATACGCATAAAGAACTCAATTATCTTCTCGCTAAACCAAATCTTGTTGGTATCGATTATCTCTTTATATTAAAAAAGACAGACATTTTATTATTCTGTTTAAAAGCTTAATTGCGTAAATCAATATATTATAAAAAATATTGATTATAAATATGGGGTAAAATCTTACATTGGATGAAAACTTTAAGATTTTTTATTAAAGTATAATATCAATTAACTTATGTAATTGATTGTAGTCTATTGGTAAAATCTCTCCAATGTTAAACATATTCGATGCACAACCAAAAAGACTTACATAGATGTGTGTAGTCTTTATAAATGACTTTATTTAGTTTCAATCCCTCAATTTTTTTCCCATTAATTTTAGTTAGTTCTTACATTTTAAATTTTTTTAAATACTTCTTATCACTATTTAGTAATGAAGTGTTTAGAGTTTTTTTTATAGGCAAAATTAACATTAAAAGGGAGTACAAAGTTAAGCCATCAAGGTTTTTCAACTATAGTGAAATAAGAAAAAGTATCAATACACTACTCATTGAAAAACAAAGCAGTCCCTTCAAATTCCTTGATAACCAATTCCAAGATCGAACTTTGATTAGATCTAAAACAACAATCAGATCAAACTTGCCTCCATTAGACATTTATCATTCCTCAAAAAAGTCAAAGGAATCACACAATTGCATGTTCCTATTATGAAATACTGTACATGTATCATCTAATTACTATTATGAAGTATCATCATGTAAAAAAATAATAGTTTTAGGTTCCATGGTGTGGTGAAAATATTTTTTTACTTGTTGAAAGACACCATAACTTGTTGATTTCCGCTGTGCCACCACAGAACCACACATACAATAAATCTTTCAACAAAATTAGATGATCAAATTCAAATAATGAATCAATTAATATATATATATATATATATATATATATATATATATATATATATATATTCTAATAAAAGTAATAAAGTGATAAGATCAATTTAGAGATATATATTTATATTTATACTGTGTGGGTTATATTGATCCTGAATTTATGCTGGACATGCCCTACAAGGATATGCAACCTTAACTTGGTTCCAAGGTCCTGCAGGATGAAAACTCTGTGGCTGATGAAGGGCGCGAAAGTGCGGGATAAGTTGGTTACCCCAGGTAAACCACGCAAAATGCCAAACCTGTTTAGAGATGTGACAATGTACTGCAACTATAGCTAGCAGGAACAAGATTTGAACTCAGTAGTTAAAGAAAGAAAAGGTATATTAAGAATATATAATTTTATTTTTCTGTATATTTTATGTGAGTGTGACTTCCTTTTTACATTTTTTTTTTTACATCCCTCGTTCACATGTAGCATCCGATATATATGAATCTACGTCATATATAATTATATATAATACTTTGATGTAAATAATAAGTGGATCTATGTTACTTCTAAGTATGATAGGTGATGTAATATAATTAAAAGAGAAAAATTATGAGTGATAATAGAGTGTTTGTAATGAATAGGTATTTATATACCATCACTCATTATGTTCTTAACGTAAATCATCTTTGCAACAACTCTTAGGATAATTACTGGAAAAAATTGAATAAGTTTACTATATGTATGAATTTCTTTTTTGAGAAGATTATACATACATATCAATGATTATCAAGTAATTTAAATTGTGAGCATATTTTAATTAAATTCTAATCAATAGAATTATAAAAATCATCCAATTTTCAATTTGCTTATCACATGTTGGCACATCGTTTTTATAATATTTTATTGCTTTGCACTTTTCTCTCTCTCTTGCACGGGTCCAGGCTCTACTATTTTGATTTCTTGTTCTTCCACATATCTGTGTAGAACACATGAATTACTCTAATTTTTGTTTATAGCTTATGAAACAATGTGAATCACCGAACGCATGAATCAATTGTCCTGAGTTTGCTTCAACTTATAAGAGTGATTTTTAGTTCGAATCCTAGATAATAATTAGTTACATTAAATACCAAAAAAGAAATATTTATTCGTTTATAATGATTCTACCTGAAAATAATTGTTTGCTACAAAAAATATCTATAGTTTTAAACCAAAAAACTATTACTAAAAAAATCATTCAATAAGCTTCACAATTACTATAGTTTCTAAAAATTATTTTAATGCAAATGCTGAGTGGCATAAGGGATTAATGTCCTAATTTAAATTCTTACCTTCTCCATAGCTGTTGATTTGATTAAAAAAAATACATTTTGCCCAAAAAATGAATAATTATGCAACTAAATAAAGTTGATAAAAAATAAAATAAATTTGAGTTAAGCAAGTTGTTGATGAAAAATTAAAATATAAAGTTTGAATTAAATATAATAAAGTAAATATGTAATTATATATTAATCATGCTCTTCTTTTATAATTTTACATAGATATTAAATGGATAGGTATTCAAATTATGAAATTAAGATCATTCGTTTATTTTGGTAGCTTTTAAAAAATTATCTTTAAAATTAAAAATTGAACTAAAATGCTATTTTTTTAGTCGTAGCGGTCATTTTTTTAACCATTTTGATGTAAAATATATATCAGCTTTATCAAAGATTCGTCTTTGCTAAAAAAAAACTTTGATTAATTTTTTTTTTTAGATTTGTTCTTTAATGTTTTTTTCACCTATAAAACTTAAAGGTGAAAGCTTGTTTAAAAGATTCAAATTCAATTTGATTGAAATTATCAAGTTAGTTACCGATTCGCTTAACTTATTGGCAAACTATATAGCATTTACACTTATAAATTATAATATTGAAATTGCCTGATTATATTTATTATTTAAATTATTTTTCGTAAATATTTAAATTTTATTTAAAAATCAAAAGATTATTACATGAGTGAAAATCTCATATAAAAGATTCACTCACTACAAAATAAGTTTCTAGTATTATAGTTTGTCCAAATTAATATGACAATCCCACTCGCACAACCCATTCACTCGCCTCAGGCTTTGAACATGTGTCAAAGGGTAACCACTTCCTGCCTCAACAACTTGGCAAAGTACATTAAATTTTTTGCGTAGTGGAAATGAAATGGTTGTGTTGTGTTGTGTGTCGATGAGAGAGGTGCATGAGAGTCCAAAATTGAGCAGAGTAGTGGCAGATGAGATGAAGAGAGAGAAAGTGTTTATCTTAAGAAAAAGCCTGACACAGACGTTGACCCTCTGTACGGAATGTCTGCTAGCTGCTTTACATCAACATTTTTATTTTTTTTTACATCATGCTATTATGTTATTCTTCATTACTCATCTCACAGCACAAATTATTAAATTAGGTATGGGTGATTATATTGCTTGGGCACCTAATAATAAAACAAAATTTTAAAAATGTCTTTAAGTATTTTTTTTAAGTTTTTTTGTATGGTAGTGTATTCATTTTTTGTTTTCTTGATTTATTCTAGTTTTTTTTAATTGTGGTGAGAGGTTTATTATGCCACTTTGGTCAAGATGTAAGTTTTATAAAAGTATGTCCGTGATGGTTGTAACAATGATTGATTTGATTATTAACGGAGGTACGTTGATGTTATTTGATTTTTTTTTACGTAAAATATGGATTAAAGAATCTGTAAGTTTCATATAACTTACGAATTGTCAATCCGTATAAGTTATACGAATTGTTAATCTGTATAAATTATACAAATTGAATAATTCGTATAACTCATACAGATTGGTTAATCTGTATGAGTTATACAGATTTTTAATTTTTTTTAACTAAAGATATATTAAATTTTTGAAATTTTTATTAAATTATAAATATATTAATATGATTGTTACAAAAATTAATGTGTATAAAAAAATTATTTGTTTATTTTTTTTTATTTGAAATGTGATTTGTATTATTATTTTAAATATTTTTAAATGTAAGTATTTATTTTTATATTTTGGAAATCATATTAATTGTAAAATAATTTACACTTTTTAATTTATGTATAATTTATTTGAATTGTTGTGGTTTAAAATTGATTGTTTTTTGTGATTATATTTTCCTTAATTAGAATTAAGTTGAATAATATAATTTATTTTACCACATATGGTTAGGTTATAATTTTTATCTATTATATGATTATCAATTTTAAGTTGAAAAAGTTGATGTTATTGGTTTTTAATATATAGGGTTATCAACTTTAATGTTTTATAATATTATATGCAGTAAAAAATTATGTAGCATTTTGTGTGATAGTATGTATGGTGCAGTTAGGGGTTGTTTGTTTATGATGTTGAAAATTTTAACTGTCTTATTAAGATGGACGAAGATCAATGAATGTATGACAGTATAATGTCTGAAGAAGTTGATATGAATGAACAAAATGAAGACGAAAGTGGTATGAATGAAGAACATGCTAATTGTTCCAATGCATTCAATATTTCTCAGATATTAATATGATTTATTGTTATTAAATGAATTTCCCTTGAAGACTAAACTTGTGTGGATTGCATTGTATGTGTTTGTTACCCTAGATGATGTTTTGCATTGGACTCGATCTGTTGCATATGAAATTGGATTTATGACGGTGATTATGAGGTCAAACACAAACATTGGTATGAAAGGAAAGACTTTATTTGTCTTAATTGATTGTCAAAGGAGTGGTTAGTATAGGTCTAGAAAGAAAGATTTTGTAAGAAGAGATACTGACAGTAGGAAATATGAGTGTCCCTTTAAGCTTTGTGGGAAACCAGTGGTTGGAGGGAAATGATAGATGGTGAAGTTAATGTGTGGGAGTCATAATCATGAAATGAAAAAGTCATTGGTTGGATATTCATACGCTGGTCGATAGACTAAGGATGAAAAAATAGTTATTGCTGATATGACAAAGTCAATGGTAAAACCAAGAAATATTTTGTTAACGCTAAACGAGCACAATGTCAATAATTATACAACAATCAAACAAATATACCATGTAAGAAGTGTATATCATTCTTCTGTAAGAGGCATTGATACTGAATTGCAACAACTAATGAAGTTGCTTGAACGGGATCAGTATATTCATTGGTATAGATTAAAGGATGAAGATGTTATATGTGATATCTTCTGGTGTCATCCTGATGTAGTGAAGTTATGCAATGCCTATAATTTGGTATTTTTTTATAGATAGTACCTACAAAACAAACAGGTACAGGCTCCTTCTACTTGACTTTGTTGGTGTTCTCTGCTAGTTTTGTCTATTTGGAGGGAGAACGTCTAAATAATGTCGTATGGACTCTAGAACAATTTCAGGGTCTTTTTCTAAGACGTGATGCCCTCCTTGAAGTTATTGTCGTTGATAGAGACCTAACATTGATGAATGCAGTGAAAACTGTATTCCTTGAGTGTATCAACTTGTTGTGTAGGTTTCACATTGACAAGAATGTCAAGGCAAAATATAAATCCATAATTGGTCAAAAAATGCATGGGATTATGTGATGGATGCCCAAGAGAGTTTGGTTAATTGTCTTTCCGAGCATCAATTAGATGATTGTCTTAAGAAGTTTGAAATTGTTTGTTCACCATAACCAATGTTTGTTGACTATGTCAACCAAACATGGATAGTTCCCCACAAAGAAAAATTTGTTAAAGCCTGGACGAATAAGATGATGCACTTAGGAAACACAACAACAAACAGGTATGAAAATTGTCATTTTTTTATTAGGGTTTAGGAATTAATGGATACAAATACTTGTATTTGTTTATTGTTTTTTGTATATTTCATATGCAGGGTTGAATCTGCTCATTGGGCTTTAAAAAAACTATTACAAAATAGCCTTGAAGACTTATGTAGTGTTTGGGAAGTCATGAACAACATGATCACGTTGCAACACACTGAAATTAAGGCATCATTTGAGACAAGTATACATGTGGCTGGACATGTTTTTAAAGTTACCTTATACAAAAAACTACTTGACATGGTATCAAGGTATGCTTTAAATCAGATTGTTGTTGAGTTTGAATGTGTACATTATGCTGAAAAAAACCCTTCTCATTGTGAATGAATCATGAGAACTACTCACGGTCTTCCATGGGCATGTGAGCTATCCAAATATGTTGTTGGTATCATACCACTTGAGATAATCCATATGTTTTGGCGGAGACTAAATTTTTCAAACCAAGGTTATCTGAGCCCTAAGTGAGCATAACCAAAGAGATGGAAATCATATCCAAGCGATTTGAAGAGCTTGATGTTTGTGGCAAAGTTACTCTAAAGAGTAAACTCTGGGAAATTGTCTACCCTGATCTAAACTATATGTGTCCTCCTCCAGAAAAGGTCAACAACAAAGGTGATCAAAAGAAATCGATGACCAAACATCAAAGATCAACAAAGTGTGATCCATCATACTGGGAGTAAGTTGATGCCTTATATTTATTGCAAAATAGTAATTCTTCAGTCAAACATAGTGCATCATCATTTGACCAGGAAATTCCAACAAGGATTATGCCGATGTTGGATCAATTTCATCCGTGCATTCACGATTCCATTGAAAACATTGTCGATGTCAAAGCTGATGGTAACTATGGATATTGTGTAATTGTTGACTTATTAGGTATGGGTGAAGATTTATGGTCTTTGGTGTGCAACCATTTTCTTAAAGAACTTGTCAAATGGTCTGATGAGTATATCAACATCCTCGGTGGCATAGACAGATTTGAGGAATTAAAGAGGTCCTTACTTGTTGATAGATTATCCACGATATGTAATTTATGTTTTATTTTTTGTTTAAAATTTAATTTAAATAAATGTTATCCGTATAACTGTAACATGTAGGTTATCATGGATAAGTGAATGAATATAATCGATATGGGATATGTCATTGCTTCAAGGTATAATGTCATTCTTGTATCTCTGTCTCTATAACAAAGCATGACATTTTTCCTCTTAGAAGTCAACCACTAACAGATTCTTCTTTGCATTTCATAATATGTATCGGTCACGTGTATGACAATCATTTTGTTCAGGTAGATTCATCATAATCCTATTTTTTGATTCATGAAATTAATTGTGTTATAATAACTTGAAATTGTCTGTGCATGTGTAACAGGTTTATTTAAGAGACTGTTGTCCATTACCACCTCTAAATTTGTTATGGTCTAGGAATTGTCATCCTTAGGCAAAGCAGTGGCCAACTTCATATGTTAGTAGAATGCATCAGTATAAAAATTTGATGGTGTTCAAAATAAACTATGTTGATTTAAGTGAAGAGTGAACATTTAGGTACTTATGTCATTGTCATGTACTACAATAATATGCAACTGTTTCATTGGAAATTCACATAATTATGTATTATACCTTACGTTCAAACGGTTTAGGGTTACTATAATACGTAGTGTTTAGTGTTATGTGCGTTGTTAGGGTTAATTCTTACGTGAAAACCAGGGTTTAGTAGAACATAAAAAAGTAAGGGTTTTGCCAACTAGGGTTTAGTGTTACGGTTTAGGGTTAATTCAAAACTCATTAAAAAAATTGTTACATGTGGAATATAGGGTTTATGGTTTAATTCATATGTGTTGATATAAGCGGTTCAATAGTAATATAAAAAACATTTCAAATAAAATTGGTAAAATAAAAATGTTGTCAAATAAAATAAAATGATAAACATTATCTACAAATTTTCATGTGTCGCCTTCGTCGCGATCACACATATACATTGCAATCTGCAGTCACACCTCTAGTAATCTTTAGGCAGTCTTGCATGACATCGTATGTTTCTGTGCCTTCACTCACTATCCTTAGGTTGAGCAACCGCTCCAACCTTTTAGCTATTGTTTGGCAAGTCTCCTATGACATTCACAACAACAAATAAGGTTTATATATATTGCATGTTTAAATAAAATGAAATTAAGAGTAACATGAATATATATGTTACCATTGCATGTCTAGGCTGCTCCACATGAGAAGGTGCATGCGCAAGTGCTTCCTCCATAGTTGTTGTTGCCACTAGTTACTGAGGCATATCTGGTTCGACATATGTGTCATCTTGCATGACAGGTGGATGTCTGACTGGATCCCCGGGATGTGCTGGCCTCATGAATGGATGCAAAATCATGTAGAACCAGTCCATGTAGTCTGATGCACATTGTCCAGGCACAACACAAATCTGACCCACCGGTGCAAGGTTCTCATAGAAGTGCATCCATTTGTCATCAATATCTTCTAAGTATAATCTTGAACTTAGAGAGTGTGGAGGGATCGTCTGAACATGCTCAAACTGTCGTGCAACCCTCTCTGGTCGGTGTATGACAACAGCAGGACCCCATCGGATATGTCCAAAAAAACAAGAAATGAGCTCAAATTCTCTAACTGGACGTTGGTTACCGTAATGCATCTAGCAAGCAGCACCAAACGTCAGTCGATAGACGTTTCCGATACGTCAACACTAGTAAGGACTTCGCAAAGGTCCAGCGATAGGCATGTGGTTTCCTTTCATGATAGTCTTCAGTAGTAATAGCCTCATCAACAGATGGAAAATGCTCATAAATCCAACACTACACATTTTTTCAAAACAAAAAAAGATTATCAAATCAATACATAAAAAAAATCAAAAAACAAAAAAATAAATCAAATTCAATTACAATTATTTGTACTAGTGTGATATATCCAGCAAGTTGTCTGCCCACTCTTAGACGCGTTATTCAAATTATCGTACATATGCACTAGGGAGGCAGCTCCCCATGCGTAGCTTTCACTCTAACTGAGGTCTTGGAAGGTGTCCAAGAACACCACATGCACGTGTGTTGCACTCTTGTTAGCAGAAAGAGTGCAACCTAACAAATGTAGTAGATAAGCTCGAGTTGCTATAGTCCAGTGTGTGACATCACATTTGCTACGATAAATGTCTCATAGTCATGATAGTCGTGTATATGCCTCATGACACTGTACTGTCTCAACTTTGGCTTCATCTGCATTGACTTCAAGTAATTTCACTAACAACAACACCGCTTCGTCAACATGCAGAGTCTCAAAGCTATGGAAGGTGCCTGTAATGGGCAGATGAAGCAAAGAGACCACATCATCGAGGGTGATGGTAACCTCTCCTACAGGAAGATGGAAACTACTAGTTTCTTTATGCAACATCTTCGTAAAAGTTGATATGAGTCCCCGATCGTCAGTGTCCAATGAACATGTGACCAGAGAACTTAATTTTATGGCAACAACTAACCCTTCAATCTCTACAACAGGTCTCTCGAATTTCTGAATCTTCCTTCCATTGGAGGATAACTTCAATTTAGGACATTCCTATAAAAAATTAAATAATTTTAACAATAATAACAAATGCTTATTGAAATATAATTTATTTAGAAATATAAATATTTGTCCATTTCAAACAATGACTACAACATGATCAGAATAGCAGTCATATTTGATGTGTCATGCAACCCATCTAGAAAACCCTGGGCATCAATAGCTGCTTCTTGAGACAAGGTCTTCCTCAGCAATAGGGACTGGATCCCCGGGATGTTCATCATGTTCATCCACATGATGAGCATCCTCAACAATAGGGGCAGCTTCTCGTTGCCAACGTGCGGATGTTGTGGGTCTTCGCTGCTGTGGAGCTTCATCTGAGTCACGATTATTTTCACTCCCCATGACTCTTCCAATAACTCTGCCTAAAGCACAACTCAAACCTCTGGTTCTAACAATAATTTGCAAATTTCAACATAAATAAAAATTTGTCAAAATTCAAACAATACTTCAATCAATTACTATAAAATAATTCATAAATAAGAAAATAATTATATATATATATATATATATATATATATTCAAAATGTATTTTTAATTAATTTTGTATAAAAAACTTTAAAAAACTACAATTAATTAATTACATAAAAAACAAAAACTATGTCTCCTTGCCTATTCTTTTTTACAAAATATTAATATATAATAATTATAAATATATTTGTTAGTGCTTAGCTCTACTGAGTTTTAAAAGATTGGCTAAGATTTTGTTAAAACATAAGCACTTAGACAATGAAGGAAAGCTGGAGTTGCTGCACATGATGTCCAACGTTATGTCAACGATAAGATCGGGCTGCACAATGCACAAGGCAAGATGAAATGTCAAATGAAGAATTGAAGCTGCAGGATTCACGATGTCGGATACAATGTCCAGGACATCCTGCTCGAAAATACTGGAATTGCTAAAAGCATTGAAGCTGCAGGATTCACGATGTCGGATACAATGTCCAGGACATCTTGCTCGAAAATACTGGAATTGCTAAAAGCATTGAAGCTGCAGGATCCACGATGTCGGATACGATGTCCAGGACATCTGGCCCGAAAATACTGGACATATAAATCTGTTATATCTTTAACAGATTATTGTGCAGTTAGCAAGAGATTAGACGATCTATCTTTAGGAACGAATTAAAAGATAATTAAAGTTTGAATTACAAACTAGAAGAGTTCGTTCAGGGATTAAAGATTAAAGATAAAAACTAAAAGATCAAACTGTATCTTTTAGATCTTTAAGTGCAGATTTTCAGGAGGAATGATAGATCTCATCCAGCACAAGAAGTTGCAGCCCAGAATCACACACTGCTATAAAAACATGGAGGCTGTACGAGTTCTGTACCAAGTCCGGGATCGAAGAGTTATTTTGTGAGTTTTGGGACTTGAGTGTTTTGTGAGCCACCTTGATGGTACCCTAACATCAAGTGTTGGACCTGAGTGTGTAGAGTTGATCTCTAGTGTGTAGAGTTGATCTCTAGTGTGTAGGGTTGATCCCTTTTGTTCAGAGTTGATCTCTGGTGTGTCTTTGATTTATTTGTAAACACGGGAGTGTGATTGAGAGGGAGTGAGCGGGGTTCTCATATCTAAGAGTGGCTCTTAGGTAGAGATTGCACGGGTAGTGGTTAGGTGAGAAGGTTGTAAACAGTGGCTGTTAGACCTTGAACTAACACTATTTTAGTGGATTTCCTCCCTGGCTTGGTAGCCCCCAGATGTAGGTGAGGTTGCACCGAACTGGGTTAACAATTCTCTTGTGTTATTTACTTGTTTAATCTGTTCATACAGTCAAAGATAATCTGCATGTTCTGAAGCGTGATGTCGTGACATCCTGTACGACATCTGTCCCCAGTATCAGAATTTCAATTGGTATCAGAACAGGCACTCGAAATCACTGAGTGAGATCTAGGGAGATAAATTCTGATGAACATGGAGAAAGAAGGAGGACCAGTGAACAGACCACCAATTCTTGATGGAACCAACTATGAATACTGGAAAGCAAGGATGGTGGCCTTCCTCAAATCACTGGATAGCAGAACCTGGAAAGCTGTCATCAAAGGCTGGGAACATCCCAAGATGCTGGACACAGAAGGAAAGCCCACTAATGAATTGAAGCCAGAAGAAGACTGGACAAAAGAAGAAGACGAATTGGCACTTGGAAACTCCAAAGCTTTGAATGCTCTATTCAATGGAGTTGACAAGAATATCTTCAGACTGATCAACACTTGCACAGTGGCCAAGGATGCATGGGAGATCCTGAAAACCACTCATGAAGGAACCTCCAAAGTAAAGATGTCCAGATTGCAACTATTGGCCACAAAATTCGAAAATCTGAAGATGAAGGAGGAAGAGTGTATTCATGACTTCCACATGAACATTCTTGAAATTGCCAATGCTTGCACTGCCTTGGGAGAGAGGATGACAGATGAAAAGCTGGTGAGAAAGATCCTCAGATCCTTGCCTAAGAGGTTTGACATGAAAGTCACTGCAATAGAGGAGGCCCAAGACATCTGCAACATGAGAGTAGAAGAACTCATTGGTTCCCTTCAAACCTTTGAGCTAGGACTCTCGGATAGGGCTGAAAAGAAGAGCAAGAATCTGGCGTTCGTGTCCAATGATGAAGGAGAAGAAGATGAGTATGACCTGGATACTGATGAAGGTCTGACTAATGCAGTTGTGCTCCTTGGAAAACAGTTCAACAAAGTGATGAACAGAATGGACAGGAGGCAGAAACCACATGTCCGGAACATCCCTTTCGACATCAGGAAAGGTAGTGAATACCAGAAAAAGTCAGATGAAAAGCCCAGTCACAGCAAAGGAATTCAATGCCGTGGGTGTGAAGGCTTTGGACATATCAAAGCTGAATGTCCCACTCATCTCAAGAAGCAGAGGAAAGGTCTTTCTGTATGTCGATCTGATGATACAGAGAGTGAACAAGAAAGTGATTCTGACAGAGATGTGAATGCACTCACTGGGAGATTTGAATCTGCTGAAGATTCAAGTGATACAGACAGTGAAATCACTTTTGATGAGCTTGCCACATCCTATAGAGAACTATGCATCAAAAGTGAGAAGATTCTTCAGCAAGAAGCACAACTGAAGAAGGTCATTGCAAATCTGGAGGCTGAAAAGGAGGCACATGAAGAGGAGATCTCTGAGCTTAAAGGAGAAGTTGGTTTTCTGAACTCTAAACTGGAAAACATGACAAAATCAATAAAGATGCTGAATAAAGGCTCAGATACGCTTGATGAGGTGCTACAGCGTGGAAAGAATGTTGGAAACCAGAGAGGACTTGGATTTAATCCTAAGTCTGCTGGCAGAACAACCATGACAGAATTTGTTCCTGCCAAAAACAGCACTGGAGCCACGATGTCACAACATCGGTCTCGACATCATGGAACGCAGCAGAAAAGGAGCAAAAGAAAGAAGTGGAGGTGTCACTACTGTGGCAAGTATGGTCACATAAAGCCCTTTTGCTATCATTTACATGGCCATCCACATCATGGAACTCAAAGTAGCAGCAGTGGAAGGAAGATGGTGTGGGTTCCAAAACACAAGACTGTTTGTCTTGTTGTTCATACCTCACTTAGAGCATCAGCTAAGGAAGATTGGTACCTAGATAGCGGCTGTTCCAGACACATGACAGGAGTCAAAGAATTCCTGGTGAACATTGAACCTTGCTCCACTAGCTATGTGACATTTGGAGATGGCTCTAAAGGTAAGATCACTGGAATGGGAAAGCTAGTCCATGATGGACTTCCTAGTCTGGACAAAGTACTGCTGGTGAAGGGACTGACTGCAAACTTGATCAGCATCAGTCAGCTGTGTGATGAAGGATTCAATGTAAACTTCACAAAGTCAGAATGCTTGGTGACAAATGAGAAGAGTGAAGTTCTAATGAAGGGCAGCAGATCAAAGGACAACTGCTACCTATGGACACCTCAAGAAACCAGTTACTCCTCCACATGTCTATCCTCCAAAGAAGATGAAGTCAGAATATGGCATCAAAGATTTGGACATCTGCACTTAAGAGGCATGAAGAAAATCATTGACAAAGGTGCTGTTAGAGGCATTCCCAATCTGAAAATAGAAGAAGGCAGAATTTGTGGTGAATGTCAGATTGGAAAGCAAGTCAAGATGTCCCACCAGAAGCTTCAACATCAGACCACTTCCAGGGTGCTGGAACTACTTCACATGGACTTGATGGGGCCCATGCAAGTTGAAAGCCTTGGAGGAAAGAGGTATGCCTATGTTGTTGTGGATGATTTCTCCAGATTTACCTGGGTCAACTTTATCAGAGAAAAATCAGACACCTTTGAAGTATTCAAGGAGTTGAGTCTAAGACTTCAAAGAGAAAAAGACTGTGTCATCAAGAGAATCAGGAGTGACCATGGCAGAGAGTTTGAAAACAGCAGGTTTACTGAATTCTGCACATCTGAAGGCATCACTCATGAGTTCTCTGCAGCCATTACACCACAACAGAATGGCATAGTTGAGAGGAAAAACAGGACTTTGCAAGAGGCTGCTAGGGTCATGCTTCATGCCAAAGAACTTCCCTATAATCTCTGGGCTGAAGCCATGAACACAGCATGCTACATCCACAACAGAGTCACACTTAGAAGAGGGACTCCAACCACTCTGTATGAAATCTGGAAAGGGAGGAAGCCAACTGTCAAGCACTTCCACATCTTTGGAAGTCCATGTTATATTTTGGCAGATAGAGAGCAAAGGAGAAAGATGGATCCCAAGAGTGATGCAGGAATATTCCTGGGATACTCTACAAACAGCAGAGCATATAGAGTATTCAACTCCAGAACCAGAACTGTGATGGAATCCATCAATGTGGTTGTTGATGATCTAACTCCAGCAAGAAAGAAGGATGTCGAAGAAGATGTCAGAACATCGGGAGACAATGTAGCAGATACAGCTAAAAGTGCAGAGAATGCAGAAAACTCTGATTCTGCTACAGAAGAATCAAACATCAACCAACCCGACAAGAGACCCTCCATTAGAATCCAGAAGATGCACCCCAAGGAGCTGATTATAGGAGATCCAAACAGAGGAGTCACTACAAGATCAAGGGAGATTGAGATTGTCTCCAACTCATGTTTTGTCTCCAAAATTGAGCCCAAGAATGTGAAAGAGGCACTGACTGATGAGTTCTGGATCAATGCTATGCAAGAAGAATTGGAGCAATTCAAAAGAAATGAAGTCTGGGAGCTAGTTCCGAGACCCGAGGGAACTAATGTGATTGGCACCAAGTGGATCTTCAAAAACAAAACCAATGAAGAAGGTGTTATAACCAGAAACAAGGCCAGACTTGTTGCTCAAGGCTACACTCAGATTGAAGGTGTAGACTTTGATGAAACTTTCGCTCCAGTTGCTAGACTTGAGTCCATCAGATTGTTACTTGGTGTAGCTTGCATCCTCAAATTCAAGCTGTACCAAATGGATGTGAAGAGCGCGTTTCTGAATGGATACCTGAATGAAGAAGCCTATGTGGAGCAGCCAAAGGGATTTGTAGATCCAACTCATCCAGATCATGTATACAGGCTCAAGAAGGCTCTCTATGGATTGAAGCAAGCTCCAAGAGCTTGGTATGAAAGGCTAACAGAGTTCCTTACTCAGCAAGGGTATAGGAAGGGAGGAATTGATAAGACTCTCTTTGTCAAACAAGATGCTGAAAACTTGATGGTAGCACAGATATATGTTGATGACATTGTGTTTGGAGGGATGTCGAATGAGATGCTTCGACATTTTGTTCAACAGATGCAATCTGAATTTGAGATGAGTCTTGTTGGAGAGCTGACTTATTTTCTGGGACTCCAAGTGAAGCAGATGGAAGACTCCATATTCCTCTCACAAAGCAAGTATGCAAAGAACATTGTCAAGAAGTTTGGGATGGAGAATGCCAGCCATAAAAGAACACCTGCACCTACTCACTTGAAGCTGTCAAAAGATGAAGCTGGCACCAGTGTTGATCAAAGTCTGTACAGAAGCATGATTGGGAGCTTACTATATTTAACAGCTAGCAGACCTGACATCACCTATGCAGTAGGTGTTTGTGCAAGATATCAAGCCAATCCTAAGATAAGTCACTTGACTCAAGTAAAGAGAATTCTGAAATATGTAAATGGCACCAGTGACTATGGGATTATGTACTGTCATTGTTCAGATTCAATGCTGGTTGGGTATTGTGATGCTGATTGGGCTGGAAGTGCAGATGACAGAAAAAGCACGTCTGGTGGATGCTTCTATCTGGACAACAATCTTATTTCATGGTTCAGCAAGAAGCAGAACTGTGTGTCCCTATCTACTGCAGAAGCCGAGTATATTGCAGCAGGAAGCAGCTGTTCACAACTAGTTTGGATGAAGCAGATGCTCAAGGAGTACAATGTCGAACAAGATGTCATGACATTATACTGTGACAACCTGAGTGCTATTAATATTTCTAAAAATCCTGTGCAACACAACAGAACCAAGCACATTGACATTAGACATCACTATATCAGAGAGCTTGTTGATGATAAAGTTATCACACTGGAGCATGTTGACACTGAGGAACAAATAGCAGATATTTTCACAAAGGCATTGGATGCAAATCGGTTTGAAAAACTGAGGGGCAAGCTGGGCATTTGTCTGCTAGAGGAATTATAGCAGCTACTGCTATCTGAACGTGCTCAAACGTCTCACTTAACATTAATAGCACGTTCACTACTGAACCAAAGCAAATTCGACCGTTGCTTCACACGTCCCTCTACATTCCTCATTCAAACTTATATTTTCGTGGTAATCTCGTTTTCAGCATTCCCCAACAGCTCTCAGAAATTTGCGAAACCATTCCAAACGCTCTGCATTTCCATGGCTACCTCACCAAAAGAAACTTCAGCTCCTGGCTCACCCTCTGTACCATCATCTCCATCATCCATCAAAGCACAATCAAACCAGGAACGACCTGAATTCAATATCCAGCCCATACAGATGATTCCTGGTCAAGCCCCTGTTCCTGAAAAACTGGGTCCCAAACGACAACAGGGAGTGAAGATTGCTGAAAACCCTAGCCCTGCAACAAGTCCTAGGGAAGTAGACCCGGAGATGGACAAGAAGATCCGCAGTATTGTGAGTAACATTCTGAAAAATGCGTCTGTCCCTGAAGCTGATGAAGATGTCCCAACATCTTCCACCCCAAATGTTTCTGTGCCTGATGTTGATAAAGATGTTCCAACATCTTCCGCTCCAAATGCTGAAGTCCTCCCTTCACCCAGTGAAGAGGAATCAACAGAAGAAGATGATCAAACCACAGAAGAGACCCCTGCACCAAAGGCACCAGAACCTGCTCCAGGTGACCTCATTGACCTCGAAGATGTAGAATCTGATGAGGAACCCATTGCCAACAAGTTGGCACCTGGCATTGCGGAAAGACTACAAAGCAGAAAAGGAAAAACCCCCCTTAAGAGGTCTGGACGAATCAAGACTATGGCCCAGAAGAAAAGCACTCCAATCACTCCTACCACATCCAGAAGGAGCAAAGTTGCAATCCCCTCCAAGAAGAGGAAAGAAATTTCCTCATCTGATTCTGATGATGATGTCGAACTAGATGTCTCGACATCAAAGAGGGCCAAGAAATCTGGGAGAAAGGTGCCTGAAAATGTCCCTGATGCACCATTGGACAACATCTCATTCCACTCCATTGGCAATGCTGAAAGGTGGAAATTCGTGTATCAACGCAGACTTGCCTTGGAAAGAGAACTGGGAAGAAATGCCTTGGAATGCAAGGAGATCATGGACCTCATCACGACTGCTGGACTGCTGAAGACTGTCACCAAGTTGGGAGACTGCTATGAGAGTCTAGTCAGGGAATTCATTGTCAACATTCCCTCTGACATAACAAACAGAAAGAGTGATGAGTATCAAACAGTATTTGTCAGAGGAAAATGTGTTAGATTCTCCCCTGCTGTGATCAACAAATACCTGGACAGACCAACAGATGGAGTGGTGGATATTGCTGTCTCTGAGCATCAAATTGCCAAGGAAATCACTGTCAAACAAGTCCAGCATTGGCCAAAGAAAGGGAAGCTGTCTGCAGGGAAGCTGAGTGTGAAATATGCAATCCTGCACAGGATTGGAGCTGCAAACTGGGTACCCACCAATCATACTTCCACTGTTGCCACAGGTTTGGGTAAATTTCTGTATGCTGTTGGAACCAAGTCCAAATTTAATTTTGGAAACTACATTTTTGATCAAACTGTTAAGCATTCAGAATCATTTGTTGTCAAATTACCCATTGCCTTCCCAACTGTATTGTGTGGCATTATGTTGAGTCAACATCCCAATATTTTAAACTACACTGACTCTGTGATGAAGAGAGAATCTCCTCTATCCCTGCATTACAAACTGTTTGAGGGGACACATGTCCCAGACATTGTCTCGACATCAGGGAAAGCTGCTGCTTCAGGTGCTGTGTCCAAGGATGCTTTGATTGCTGAACTCAAGGACACATGCAAGGTGCTGGAAGCAACAAAGCCACCACAGAGAAGAAGATGGAGCTGGAACGGCTGATCAAAAGGCTCTCAGAAAGTGGCATTGATGATGGTGAAGCGACTGAGGAAGAAGAAGAAGCAGCTGAGCAAGAAGATGAAGCAGCTGAGGAAGAGGTAGAAGCTGCTGAGGAAGAGGAAGATGCAGCAGAGGATACTGAATCAGATGAAGATTCTGAAGCCACCCCATGATCATCAGACCTTTATTTTTACTTTTACTAGCTAAAGGGGCATGTCCCTTTGAACAATTGATTACTATCGGTCTGTAATATTTGCACCTTAAGTTCATGCATTCTACTTTTGTCAAATTCTGTCTAAAAAGGGGGAGTAATAGTATTATGCTTGCTATTATGCATGATTTTGAGTAGTAGGATACTATGTATGCAATAGTAGTTTGATACGATGTATGCATGATTCATGATTTTGAGGGGGAGTTGTATGTATACGATTTTGAGGGGGAGACTACTGCTGCTGCTGATGATGACTGATGGAAGCTACTAGAAGATGCTGCAGTAAGGCATGAAGACAGGGGGAGCAGATAGCGGATGTCACATGAGATGTCTCGACATCCTGGAAAAGACTAGTAGCTGATAGAAGATGCTGCAGTAAGCATGGAGACAGGGGGAGCAGAAGCAGAAAGCTGATGTCACGCGAGATGTCTTGACATCCTGGAGAAGACTTGTAGATTTGCAACTTGAAGAATTTCCGCTGTGCTTGATTACTCTGATAATGGAAGTTGCTGATCCCACTTGCATAACTGCTCGTACCTGCTCAGGAAGTGTCTAAGTATGTTTTAGACAAAATTTGCCAAAGGGGGAGATTGTTAGTGCTTAGCACTACTGAGTTTAAAAGTTGGCTAAGATTTTGTTAAAACATAAGCACTTAGACAATGAAGGAAAGCTGGAGTTGCTGCACATGATGTCCAACGTTATGTCAAGGAATAAGATCGGGCTGCACAATGCACAAGGCAAGATAAAATGTCAAATGAAGAATTGAAGTTGCAGGATCCACGATGTCGGATACAATGTCCTGACATCCTGCCCGAGAATACTGGAGTTGCTGTACAATGCAAGATAAAAGTCAAGTGAAGCATTGAAGCTGCAGGATCCACGATGTCGGATACGATGTCCTGACATCTGGCCCGAAAATACTGGACATATAAATCTGTTATATCTTTAACAGATTATTGTGCAGTTAGCAAGAGATTAGAAGATCTATCTTTAGGAACGAATTAAAAGATCATTAAAGTTCGAATTTCAAAGTAGAAGAGTTCGTTCAGGGATTAAAGATTAAAGATTAAAGATCAAACTAAAAGATCAAACGTTATCTTTTAGTTCTTTAACTGCAGATTTTTCAGAAGAAGATAGATCTCTCCAGCACAAGAGTTGCAGCCCAGAAACGCACATGCTATATAATCATGGAGGCTGCACGAGTTCTGTACCAAGTCCGGGATTGAAGAGTTATTTTGTGAGTTTTGGGACTTGAGTTTTTGTGAGCCACCTTGATGGTACCCTAACATCAAGTGTTGGACCTAGTGTGTAGAGTTGATCTCTTGTGTAGAGTTGATCTCTAGTGTGTAGAGTTGATCTCTTTTGTTCAGAGTTGATCTCTGGTGTGTCTTTGATTAATTGTAAACACGGGAGTGTGAGTGAGAGGGAGTGAGCAGGGTTCTCATATCTAAGAGTGGCTCTTAGGTAGAGATCGCACGGGTAGTGGTTAGGTGAGAAGGTTGTAAACAGGGCTGTTAGACCTTGAACTAACACTATTTTAGTGGATTTCCTCCCTGGCTTGGTAGCCCCCAGATGTAGGTGAGGTTGCACCGAACTGGGTTAACAATTCTCTTGTGTTATTTACTTGTTTAATCTGTTCATACAGTCAAAGATAATCTGCATGTTCTGAAGCGTGATGTCGTGACATCCTGTACGACATCTGTCCCCAGTATCAGAATTTCAATATTTATAATTAAAAATAAAACAATAACTATTTCAAAACATAATTCAAAATAATATATTATAAATTAAAAAATAACTATTTAAAAACATAAAAAAAATTAATACATTTACTATTAAAAGTACAATAACTATTTAAAAAAATTATTCAAAATAATATATTTTTATTTTAAAGAATAAACAATAAATATTTCAAAAAAAGAAAAATTAATATATTTAAAATTAAAAAAATAAATATTTCAAAACATAAATCAAAATAATCCATTTTTATTTAAAAAATAAACAATAACTATTTCAAAACAAAAATAATAATAATATATTTACAATTAAAGAAATCACTATTTCAAAAAATTATTCAAAATAATCTATTTTTTTAAAATATAAACAATAGCTATTTCAAAAAAATATATATTTATAATTAAAAAACAATCACTATTTAAAAACATTATTCAAAATAATCTATTTTTATTTTAAAAATAAACAATAACTACTTCAAAACAAAAATAAAATTAATATATTTACAATTAAAAAAAAACAATCACTATGTAAAAACATTATTCAAAATAATCTATTTTATTTAAAAAATAAACAATAACTATTTAAAAACAAAAAGAAAATTAATATGTTTACAATTAGAAAAACAATAACTATTTAAAAAAAATTTAAAATAATCTATTTTTATTTAAAAATAAACCATAACTAATTAAAAGCAGAATTAAAATTAATATATTAATAATTAAAAAAACATACGGATTGATTAATTCATATAACTCATGCAGATTAACATATTTGTATGCGTTATACGGATTCCAAACGCCCACATTCAGCCATTAAAATCAATCAAAAAGCTTAACTTGATGGCGGAAATGGCACGACGGTGGTGGACACGGCCTCAATGGCGGCAATGGAAGTGGAGGATGGCGGCGACACGACGCCAAACGGAGAACAAAGGAAGAACGTGGGCTGTTGGGACGAATGAACGAACACACAAGATGGAGGGTTTATAAGATTTAATTGAAGGGCATTTTTGTCACTTCACTTAAATGAAGGGTGCACAAGCAATGGTACTGGTTGCACCTAGCAACACCCATTAGATATTAACACAAGAATGACCTAGCCCATGAGACAAGTAAAGAAGGGCTGAGCTTAGGCTTTCTTGAATATAAGGTAAGCCCAATTTCTTTTATGGACCATAGGTATGTCTCTTGACCCAATTTTGCGTTTTTCTACTCTGTGTAAAGGGGTCGAGCTAGAAAAATTAAAAGGTTATGGGTAAATAGAACTCATCTAAAAGAAGCTTCAGTTTTTATACCGAGAATTAATTTTATTTAAAGAATATAAGCTTTTAACCATACTAATGAGTTACTGTGTAATCAAAATTTGCCACGGACGTGATTTTGAAATGTCTAAAGTATTGACTAAACATTAAATATAACTCATTCATTTGGTTGTTTTCCTTTTTCTGGGAAAGTTGTACAAGGATTCCCTCTACTTTGTAATCTTTTATGATTTCTCATGTGTAGAATAAGTTCTTTCTTATGTACCAAAAAAGAAGAAGAAAAAAAATGTTTTAGCATTTCATTGATCTAGTTAAGACATGCATTAACAAAATCTTAAGCATGGACACTTCATTCCCATATCGGATATAGATAGACATTGGATTCGTGGTATCGAAATTAATTATAAAAAAAAAGACGTTTACTAAATATAGATATGATTCCAATTAAACTAAATGCAGTTTGAGATTTAGCTATGTTCACGTACTAGTATTTCATTTTTTTCTAAAATGATAATTTTTTAGTTGAAAGTAGTGTTTTTCCTCCTTTCTGATTGGTGGCATTTGGTAGAAGAAAAGTTTTTAGTTTCACAAGAATTTAAAGTTGAGAATGTTACTTTCTCATATTTGATATTAAAAAAAATCACATAAACGCTGTTTCCTACAGGGTTTTTTTTTTAAGTTTTAATGATGAAAAAGAACACAATACCTTCCATTTACCCATTCAATATGATTATATAAAGTTTTGAAAATATTCTCTTGTTAAATGAGATAAATAATTAAATTTTAGAATAGGAGGTACTGATAAATATGCTTAGTACGGTTATTATAATTTTAAAAATAAAAACGTTTTATAACATATTTTACTAATTTTTTAATATATTAAACGCAATAATTTTAAATGTTTTTGTTTTTTCTTCTTTAAAATTTTTCAAGGCATAAATATTATTATAGCGCATTCAAGTAAAAATTGGAAAAAAAAAAAAGGTCCAAAGTAGAGAGACTTTAAAATATGATGTTAAAAGTAAATAAAAAATTTTAATAATAAAAATATACTTTATTATTTAAAAATTTACAAAAAAATTATTTTTACAACAAAACTTATCCAAACCTATAATTTGACAAAATCAATTTTCAAATATATCTTATTTTACATATAAAAATGTTATAATAAATTATTTACAAATTTATTATTTGTATAAATCCATTTTATTATATATTAGCCTTATAAATTTCTATAAAAAATCCATATAAAATCACTTAGAATAAACTAGAATACTACAATCTAAATATTTTACATAAGAAAAATATTACATAATTTACATAGGAAATGAAAATTACACAAATTTTAATTATTACAGAACAATTCAATTATTTTTTTGCCAAAAAAATTAATTAGTCTTATTAAAATTAAATATTTTCTCAAAATAGAATGTTAGTGTGAATCATTACAATTTCACTTCATATTTACTTACCAAACAAACACAAATCTTGATAAGCACTTGAACACTTTGAGTTCCCTAAAACTAATTCTAAATCCTACAATATCCTGTTACCGGTTCCCTACTTCCTTTGTATGACAAATACTAAATGCATTTCATATTTTTAAGACATTAAATACAATTTTTTTTTCATTTACAACTCTCTTAAGGTAATTGGAAGATTAGTAAGAGAAAGTGGACGAAAAGGATATAGCGTTAATTATTCCCTAAATCGGTTTATTATGAACAGGGTTATTTGCCTCGTTCGTACAACCAAACTAGTTTAGTTCCCACATATCTTTATCCCTAACTTAAGATACAGGTTTGGACCACCTCACCGGGAAATAAAGTAACAGGAAAAGCCAGTCACCCCCTAAAACTTCAATTGCATGAAGTGTTGGAATTATGCCAACACTTTAATTTTTCCTCTCTTTTCTACCACACCTTACTTTTCTGGAAACACTTTGTAAGATCACAATCCCTTTGGTTATATTGCTATCCTTTCCAGACTGTCCAACAAAATCTTTCTTGGTGAAACATGCGTACCAATGCAATTGTTCTACTCATTTTCTCACAAGGGGACCACAAAGAAATGTGAACGTGGAAAGCACATGGTTGCTGAATGCCAGATCGTCTTAGCTTATCAAAGTCAATGGTTAAGCTTAATTTAACAAACCCCTACCCCCTTTTTGTTTCCCTTAGGTATCCAATTTCAGAGAGAATTATGTTGGAGATACAACTGAAAACTAAAAGTAAACATCTCTCGTAGAGATTTAAACCTTAATTTGCCACATGATCATAAATTAGTCCCTTCTACTCGACCCAATTCGTGTTAGTCCCCACCTACACACTCCAACTACCATCACTACTATTAGATTTGCATAAACCAAGCAATAACTACATAAGCCCCGAGCATGAACATTCTTATCCATTGATTCTAAATTAAGTACTTGGTCGGAAGGTTGGAGGTGAGGTTGGGTTTAACACCATTGGATAATAAAGACATCACATTAGGCTCAGGAAGTTTAGAGGAAATGCATGGCCCACATAACATTTAAAGAATAAGGCCCAAGTTTGGTATAGCTTATTTTTGAAAAAAAAATAATATGAGTTTGTAAAAATAAATGGTTATTTCTTTAAAAAAAAAAGTTAAAACCAACCATGCTCTGAATGTGTAACAATTGCTCCATTTCTAGGATTGAATGTAGCAGCCATAGTATAAACATGGGAACTTTTTTACACAATCACAGCAACAGAATAGATAAACCTCAGCCTAAATGCCTCATGAAAGACTTCCAGAAAACACTTGCCATTTTCCACCCAGTTGATACTGCCACCACAAGGTTTCTCACTAAATAGTCAGCTCAAAGCATCTTACTTTGGCTTGTCGTTTAAGGATACAAGTGATTTGAGCACTCCAGGACTTATCTTTGTCTGCAAGAACACCTGCCTCTGATATAATGTAAGATTTTTCCTTCACAATGCTCTGTAGTCTCTTTGACTCAAAGTCAAGCTGCGTTTGATCTGTACATAATTACATGGTCAGTAAAAAGGAAATATCAACTAATTGTTATCAGAAATTAGTTTTTCAATAAAGCAAGAACTCATAGCATAGCTATATTCAAACTGAGGACAGTCCCAATATTAATAATAACGATCATTAAAGAATAGGAATGCAGATAGTCAGTCTCATCAGAACTTCTACCCAAACTATAAAGTTGGTGCATAATAATGATCATCCATACTAAATCATTTGCTTATCTAACTAAGTACATATTCTTTGTTCCAGCCTTCCAGGATGAAAAATCAATTATAAAAATCATCAGAAAGTTCCTCTGTCAACAATTCAGATTTAGTTCTAGATAAGGCCACATTTAGGTAAAATTAAATTCATTTCAGTGTAGCAGGGTTTGCAATCACAAAGAAATTGCCTCTCACAATCAGGTAGAACAAATAAATAGTATGACAGGCAGACAATTTAAATATCTTACAAAGATTTACGAACAAGAAAAGTGACACAGTCAAAAGCACCAGCGAGACATGATTGCATTGCATATCGTTTCTCACATCAAATACCAAAATTGTTGATAACCAAGACTCCAAACTTTTTATTTGATCCACTATAATATGGAAAACATATAAGAGAGGGAAAACATTTATCTCACAAGTATTCCCATTGCACTGTAGAAAATATGGTAGGATTTAGGGGTTATGGTCAAACATTACTACCATAGAATGACCCCACAAATACAGGAGTAATAAGCAATAGCTAAGCAAGCATTATGCCCCAGCACATGAAAAAAATAACAAACATGGGTAAACATTTAAATACATTTTCTTGCTTTTTTTTCAAATTAGTATTTTCTTTTTAATCTTTACATGATAGGAAGGACAACAATGAAAAAACCTGTTTCCAATATAGTATGAGCCGCATGAAATGGAATTCTGGCAAACAGATCAGTTCCTGGAAACATCATCCACGTCTGCTCAGAAGAGTCATGTTTGCCACAGGTGGTGCAAACCTCTTGCACCAAAGGTCTTGAGCTGGACCCTGCAACTCCCTTCATTATTGATTCAAAAGGAGATGGAACACTGCTCTTTGTTGTTCGAGCCCTTTTCCTTAATGCAGTAAGTGCTTCTCTATTCCCATTTCTCAATCTATCGTTCTCAACCAGCTGTACTTTTACCAAAAGGGACAATTGCATAGCAACTTAATTTCATAGAAAAGATATTAAAAACATCCAGTAGGAAAAAAAAAAGGCTTTATTGGCATAATAAACACGATTTTTTCATTGAAACTATGGTATTGAATTGATTGCTCTTTAGGGCATAGCATATTAATCAGGAAATTACTTTGGGATTAAGTAATTAATTACTTTGTGTATCCAAACTGAATGCATTAGTCATTAGGCACTTTGGTTGCTTCTTTGTAGCTTTTGGTATGGAATTGATTGAGTTCAGGTTTGATTTATAGTTATTAATCCTAGTAGAAACACAGGGCAGCATACACCAAAAATGCCATAGTAAGATAGTTGCTAGTAGGATGGGCACTATAGCAAAGATAATGGGGAAAAAAATATATATATAACACCAAAGACATCTAATCTTTTTTTTTTATCAGCCAAAATAATCTATTTGAATTAATTGAGTACCAGAGGTACTAAAGGTACAAATTACAGATTACAATTCTGCTGTAGTTCAAATCAATAAAAGATATCTAATCTAAGAGTACTATCTACCACGGACAAAGCCAAAGTTTCATAGTTTAGGAGTGTTAGTGGCCCAACTACTTTGGTTGATAGGTCGAGATTAAATAGTTTTTGTCATTCAAGGGTGAGTTTAAATAAGCTTTTTTGAAAGGAAAAAAAAACTATTATAATTTAGTTTTTCAAAAGCTAGTAAGCTACTCTTTCTAACTTTATAGAGAGGCACTAGAACAGGGTTTTTTTTAGACTAGCTTTATCTTTAAAAAAAATTATAATTACCATAAAATCTTTAAACAACAATTCAGCCTTTTTACCACTAGGTGGGGTTGGCTACATACATTGATCAAACAATGTTATGTTTTGCAGTAAATCTTGTTTGATATAGACAAACGGTTAACCTTTGAATCTTCATTAATTGTTTTGCCTGCAGTTTTTCTCCATACATACCCAAACCACCTACATGTATACTTACCGGGATTTTAAAAAAATATATTTTCAAATTACAAAACATTTTTACATTTAAAATGCACCATTTTCTTAAAAAGTGTACAAATGAATGGGTTGTAAGTTTGGGTTTCCTTTCCGGACAAGCTGAAAGCTTAGCAAGCTTTCAACATGGAGGGAGGAGGGGGAGGGATAAGAACATAGTTAAATGAAAAGTACTAGCAGGTCATGTAATTAAATACATATAATTCGAGGTTAAGGGCATAAGAGTCTTGTGCAAAAGTGCAAGTGAGCCATTCTAAGTAATTTGCTGAGTCCCTCTCCTCCCCCCAACTTCCCCAGCTGTCTACCCCTAAAAAATCTTATCATTCAAGAAAGGTGACAACAGTCACCATACTAGTTTTTTTGACACAATATTTGTGAATGGATTTGGCATTCTAAGGAGGTTATATTCACATTTTAAAATGTTAAGAAACATTGGTATTTTTTTATAGTAGAATTAGATGTTTTCACAGGATTTAGATTTGGTCCATTCAAGTTTATAAACTTAAATTGTATGATTAAAAGGGGAAAATGCAACTTAACATAAGGTTTGGGTCAGCGACTCAGTCACTGAACTTTAAAAAGGTATGTGCAGAATAACTCCTCTATTAATTTTCCATCAAAATTTGACAGATTCAGTCACACATATAACATGTGATGTGAGTAATATGTTTCCAACATTAACCCTAGAAAAAAAATACAAATTGGCACCCTATAGTTTGAATCATGTGTGACTTAGCAGAAATACACCATTTTAAAGTCCTATAATTAAGATTAAGTTACATGATTCAAACATCAAGGTGCTAATTTACATTTTTTTCTTGGGTAATTTTGAAAACAAATTAGTCATAAGTTAGCTGCGAGTTTGTCAAATTTTAATGGAAAAATTATCATAGAGGTTGTTTTGAACCCATTGAAAAAACTTAAGGGTCAAAATACACCTTTTTAATGTTTCGAGACTAAGTTGTACAGGACGCAAATCTCCAGGTTCATACTTTTCCTTGATTAACATGCTACAAAACTATTTCATCTTGAAGACATTAGACATCATTGAAATGTGAAGAACTGTGTAACAGACTCTGGTTATATTGATTCACTAATGAGATGAACAGGATATTTTCACCATAAAAACAGGTGTAAAAGAAATATATTGGAAGAACATGGGCGATAAGGAATGGAAAAGTGGAGATATTAGATGAGAGGAAGGTGTGTCAAATTCAGCCTTATCATGTTCCCAAGAGAATATTTGAATGCAGCAATAGATTCTATTATTCTAACACACATACTTCATACCAACCAAGCAAAAAGTTACAGCTGAACCAAATAATAATTATAAACTTGACCATGTGCTTTCTAGTTACGTCACCAACTATTGTCCTCAATGTAGCAATAGAAGCTAGAATTTACTCTTTTTTAATGAATTTTTTACTTATTATGTTTCCAAGTCTTTGTAAAAGCGTTAATCACCATCAATTTGAATTACCTGATGTCGGGCTAAAAGAAGATGCTCAGCTTCCACTTCCAGTTCTGTTAATTTCTTTTGGAACTGTTTCATGTTCTCATCCATATTTGAAGAAAAGAAACTCCTGTAAAATTGTAAAGAAAATATTATCTAGAGAAATTTGCACAAAGTATTGTCAGCAACAACAAGCATTCAGTTGAATCCAAATGGAAAAATAATGCTATTTGTTTATATATGAACTAAGAAAAGGACAAGGGAGGGAGGGAAAGGTCATGGACTCATGGGTTCAATTCCCTCCACTAACAAAAAACTAACAATTCACAACTAACATTTGTTGATAAAAAAAAAAATGAACTATGAAATGGAACTGAAAACCAAATATAAGGATGAAGGAATAGTCTACAAACCAGTGTTACTTACAATTCATTGAGCACCGCAATGTGAGTGAAGCGTAGCGTAATGGACCCGCACACACATGGCACAACACAAGGGTTCGTTTTGGGAAATATAAGTTCTTTCCAAACCTAACCCTTTTAACAAACAACCACAACCTAAAAGAACACTGGAGACGTAGGTGGAGATGGGATCGGACCAGGAGCGGGGGGGGGGGGGGGCATGGCAGCGGTGGATCATAGTATTTTTTATAATAAAAATACTAGACAGTCTCCTTGTTACATAAAATTCAAAATCATGTCCTATCATAACTCCTAAGGCACAAGAGATAGTTATTCAATAGAAGTTTCTAGCTCTGCATTCCCTACTTTCATATTAAGAGAACTGGAAAAATATAATTTGTTGGAATATGTTGCACCAAGATTTTAAGGAACACAAGATTTTGGTGCGTTGTTCCCTAAAAATATAATTTGTTCATTTTGAGATAAAAGGAAGAGAAATAGAAAGGAAAAAAACAAATTGTGGGTGGTTGCACTCTCTTTTTGTGAAGGTATATAGCTGTCTATATCAATCAGTACCTGAGCTTAATAGGCCTAATAAGTGAATATAAGGAAATAGACAGCTTTAGCCATCCATAGCATAATTTCCATGTGTGCATTACTTTGCCACACTTAAAGCAAATGTGGCTAAGTAGGAGAAGAAAGCATTTAAGGCTATCTGTGAAGAGCAAATGAGTGAATAGGTAGAGACAGGACGGTACCATAGACCAACCGAATATAAATAACAATTTAATGCCACAAGTAGGCCAATTGAGACATAGCAGATGGTTGTTTTCGATGAATGCTACTATTTGTGGTGAGATTTTTGGGTGCTGAAATGAAGAAAAAAGGAGCTGAATAGGGAAACCAGCAAGTTGAACAAGTGTTCCCTTCCACTTCCTTTTCCCACCCTTGAATTCCCAGTTAACTTGACAACAACACAAGTTAAATACATAAATGAAAGGCTACCTTGTAGTTTTATTTTATTTTTATCAATTCTCATGCTTATTCTGATTAATTTCCTTTCCATTTTATGAATCACGATTAAAGCAAACAGAGAAAAGATGCAGATTAAGGTGGCTTAGTTTTCTAGTACTTCATTTCTATCACTTAGTGACCCCAGATAAAATGAATGCTGAGCCTAACAGATGCATTTCTAGTGAATAAATCATAGAGAAAACTGATAGTTATTCTCAATAATGAATGCAGCCAAAGGGGAAGATACCTATGTTGGGACTTCTTAGGCAAGGATATGTTCTAGACTTCTAGTAGTAGTAAGAGATCATTTCGCCACGAGACTTTCATCACCTAAACTCAACCATAGGGTGATTTCTCTTATACCTAAAGCTAAAGCCTCAAAATGTATAAACTAACAATTATCAATCTAATATATCGATCTCTCTCACACAGTGAAATCTCAATGAATACAAAACATTCAAACTTACAAACAAACCATAACTAGAGAAATAACTAGAAACACGAAAAGTAAATAATAAAAATGCTAAAAAAATGCAATTACAAGTTACCTTGGAAAACAGAGGTCTGATATGTGTCTCTTAATTTTCAACGGCAGCTAGCATGTAATCAGCAATGTTAGTTTTGCAGGCTGCAAAAACAATGTAGAAGTGCAATGAAGTTAAGCATGTATAAACCTTTTCCTTTCTTAATCTGGAGATGAATAAATAAATTGTTAAAGTGAACATGTCTGAGAAAAACTAATCTAAGATCGATCCAAAGAGCAATAATACATTTTTTTCAGTCTGACCAGCAAAGAACTAATAATTAAAACAAAAAGGGAAATGCATTCTCACTTTTGGAGAATCTTTTCTCCAAACCAACAAAAGGGATAGAGAGGAAATAAAAAAACTTCTGACTTCAGTTAAAATCAATTATGGCACAAAATGCAGTGCCTGACCTATTAGTATACAGGTGTCATTCTTGGTGCTAGGAAAGAAAAATAATTGGAAAGCTAAACCTAAAAAGATACAAATATAATCTTATTCTCAATTTCATTAAGGTAAAAAGTCTAGATATAAGGACTTTAGAATCACAAACTGTGAAGTTTTAATTCCATTGAAAATAAACAAATGCATTTTAAGAGTAGGGAATAACAATCTCAAATGAATCTAAATTGGCTACACTGTAAAAGTTTATACTCAACCAATTATTAGAAATTAGCATTATTATAGTAACTAAGATATTTTTACAGTAAAAGCAGTTAAACAAGTAGTATCTATGAAGCACAGTAACAAAAAATAAACTTGACAGGATATATAAGATAGTTTTGAAGCTTCTGTTGCAAATGTTAAACTAAAACATTACTCGCTATAGAAACATTATATAAGTCAATAACCCTACTCGAAAATGGAATACAACAATGAAATGAAGCAAGTACAATACATTAATCTACCGGAAAAAGGTCCATACATATGAATTTCAAAGGCTTAACACCAAATCAAATTTCATATTGTAGAGTTGTTCACATGACATTCTTAAAGGAATAATAAAATTCAACTAGTAGCTAATTAGACTCCCAAACCTCATCATGCTGATCCTCATATAAGATGTTTCAGTTGTTCGGTTAGCAACTTTGCTTCTCTCTCAGCACTATTAACTCTGCATTCTATTTGTTCAAGCTACAACAGGAACAATAATTAAGAAAATCAAACAATAACTTAGTTGTAAATAGCTTCTTAGTCTGAACAACAGATATAACCACTTACATTGGCAAGGGAGGAATCAATTGTCATAGTGCCACGTAAAATTAAAAATAAAAAATAAAGAGAAAAATATTTAAACTACTTTAAGCTAACTTGTTTAGGGGCTCCAACAATATAAAAGCTACAAATTTTGTTTCTGTTGTGATTATATATATTGTGTAGAGGTGATTCTGATGTGATTAATTTTGTTGGTATCTTTGTTGTGTTTCTGCTGCAATAAGAAATTATCCGGGGACAAACACAAATATAAGGTTAGACCAATAACTTCTTGGGAACGACTCTGTGATAAGTGTATATGATGTTCATTTTTATCATTGTCGTGCCTATATGAATGATTTTGCAATATTTATTTGCTTGTTGGATCATGACTTACGGTCCAGTTTCAAGCTTTCAATTATTTATAGTAATTGCACTTTGCTTTTAAAAACCCAAGTTTATGATATAGTCCAACCAGCTCTAACATACAGAAAGCTATACTTATTATTCATTCTAACCACATGACCTGACCAACATCATCTATTTGAAGCCAATAAATGCAATAGCCATTTAATCATATGGGTGGTACATTGGGATATAGGATAATGAATTCATGTAACACATAAGGAACATGATGATATCAAAAGGTTCTCTGCCAAACTCACTGAAAATAATAAATAATATTATAATAAAGAATGGACAAAACCTGAAGTGTATGAAGGAGATTGTAAGTTAGTTCAGAGAAGTCTGGACGAAGAATCAATGCTTGTTTATAGCTCTTCACAGCATCCTCTACATGTCCACTGAAATAGGTGACATAATTTAGATTAGCTTACAACTATAACCAAGTATCTAGAGAGATCACATTGTTTACACAAGCCACATAAAGGTTTTGCAAGTGCAATGCAACGATATGAAGTCTAGAAAACACAAGGAACTTAACTAATAATGCAGCCAAGTAGAAGATGCAAGTTCTAGGCTCAAATTCAATATCCGACTAAAGGATACCTATATTTTAAGCTCGTGCTGCTAAGAGTGTAGTTTGACTTATTCTGTAAAGTTTAAGAGTATGTTGTGGGCTTCACTACCATGAAGCAAAACTAAAAATTAGCGTTCCTATCTTTATAAGCAGAAGCCAAAATTAGCATGGGCTTCTGCCATGGTGGGCCTGACAACAATTGCCCATATGTAATCCTGGATAACATCCTGGATAGCCCGTATGTAATCCTGATGCTTATAGATTATGACAAGGTTGTTATAAGGAGCAGACAACCTAGTTGTTACATTCAGTGTAGCTTTATAATATTGAGCAGCAGCAACAACAACAACTACCATGTTCCTGCATTTAACCAAGAAAACTCATTCCTACATGTACAACACAAATTACTACCATTAACATGATGATACAAGGGATCACATACCATTCCATGTATATATTTCCAAGATTGGTCAATGCTTGTTGATGGTTGGGCTCTAATGTAAGGCATTGATTCATCCCACAAAATCCCACAAAAAAAGTAAATTGAGTAGGAATTTTAAACATTACGAGGAGCTCATGAATCATGATTAAATGTGCAAAATACCTAATGATCATGCCTACACGGGAAAGAACGACCATTTATTCCCAGATGAGGAAATTAAAATTCCAAACAATATTGTACGCATATATTTAACAACATAATTCAATATTGCATGGCAATACCAACAAGGTTCCAGAAAACAAATAACCAGTTAGCCACCGTGATTAAATTAATACTCAAGTCATGACCATATTTGACAACATCATGCACTTCCCAAACATTAAATTACCAAAAAAAGAAAAGGAAAAAAATGAAATCATGAGCATCAACTGAATCTCAAAAACATCTAACAGCAACAGCTACCAGGTTAGGAGCTCTCAATTGATTACATAAAAACTTGAAGAAATACATAACCTGATCAAGCCTGCATTAAAATTCAAGAATCATGCTCATAAAAAGAGAACATCTATTACACCCAGTGCAGAATCCCAAACATTATAATTTTGGTATGATCCTACTCCCAAACATAAAAAAAAAAAAAAAAAAAAAAAACATCACCATTCACAACTTTTCTCAAACCAAAACTAGAAACAGAAGAATTATTCAAAAGCCATTAACTACTACTACTTTTGTCACTATCCATGTCCTGGAAAACTTACAACTAACTCAAAATGCTCACGTGAATTCCGACATAAAAAAGGGATAATCAAATAAAATTAAGCAAAAATTAAATTACTGAAGGAAATTATAGAAATTGAAAGAAAGAAAAACCTAATTAGCGAGTGAAAGAGCGTGGTACTGCATTCGAGGGCTTCTTCCAATGTCCCCCAAAACAACTACATACGCTCTCCCTCTTCTTCCTCTCTTCTTTCCATCATTTTCCCTTCAATTTTCAAATTCCAGAATCAAAACCCAAAGAAACGATTCAACAAAAACCCTAATTGAAAACCCAATCTCGTGGTGGTAGTGGTGGTGGTCGCCCTGCACGGAGATGATGGTTCTGGCAGAGAGGTGCGACAAGAGAGATCAAAGCCAAATCAGAGGCCGTGGAAGACGAAGATCATTAAAACGCGTGCAATCGGAACGAGATCGTGTGAGGTGAAGTGACAGAGAGAGAATATTGCTCGAAAAATCCAAACCCTATGTGAGAAATTTCTGAAGTGTTATGCTTTTTCTAGCAGTGGATCCCGTCCAATTCTTTTTATTTTTACTTTTTAATATTTTGTATAGAAACAATACTTATAACAATTAAATTATAAGATATAAAATTTGCATCACATAATAATCTTTGTAGATAAAAATTATTTTTGAATTAATTATTGATTAATAACTTTAATATATAGCAAGTAATGAAATTAAAATTAAATAATAATAATAATAATATCTCATTCCATTGACAAATTATTCAATTTAAGTCAAAATGAAATTAAACAATTCAAAATCTTCGATAAAATCACATATTATCAATTATTAATATGATGTGATATGATTAATTAATAAAATTATCTTTTATGAATGAAGTGATTTGTTTGTTTCCCGACTTAATATGTATCAATTGAGAGATTAGTCCTTAAACTTTTAAATGTAAGATATTCTTGATTCATCCAAAAATATATAAATTTAATTACAATAATTTAATTTTTAGTAAAAATATTTACATTATCAACTAATTTAAAGTAATTCTTATAAAAGTAAAAAATTTCCCGTATATATAAACTATTTTATTGGATCACGATGTAAGCACTTCAATTCAATACATAAATTATTTAATTTGATTAATAAAATCCAAAGAGTTTGTTTTTTTAATCAATATCTTTCAATTTTAGTCTTATGCAATGTAATATTCATGTCCGCTTATGTTGATAACTTTCATCATTTATCTCAAATTTAATAATTATAATTTGATCTCTCATTAAATTATAATATCATATATCTACGTAATTAGTTTTTTATGATATATATATTCTTAGTCATACTTTTATATTGATTAGATCATTTTAATTAATTATATAATGTCCTTAATTCATTCCATTATGATATATATATATATATATAATTTACCTTTACGTATTCTTCATGTTCCAGCCTTTGCAATCCACTCTGATCACTTATCGTTCTCAGCCTGGTTGTGTTTCATGGCAACATTACAATCAACAACATTAGTGACACCCAGACCCACATGCATGGAAGATTAATTCTCTACTGGAATTTGGTTGCACCTTATATCCAGTACGTGGATGATTAATTTCTTTCCCATAACAAGAGACAAAACTTTTATATGTATATATATAGATATAGTGTCCTAATTAATTTATTAATTCATATTGCAACTATATATAATTAATAATATGTATGCAGGGAGTTATCGGATCTGTAGTATTATTATTTATCCAAGCATGGTGCATTTCGCTGAGAGGTCCTCTCTTCTGTGCAATGTTCAATCCTCTTTTCATAGTCATTGTCATGTATTGGCTGCTTTTATTACTTCATGAGGAAATATACTTTGGAAGGTAATGTTGAAAGACTTGCACACAATTAACTTGAGTGTCAAGAAACTAAGATCATATGCGCAATACATTCAGGAAATAAAACAACGAATTATAACAATTGATTAAAAAATTAATAATTGAGATTCAGTTAAAACTCAATTATTTTTAGTAAATAGTCTATGCACCGTAATGTAAATGAATTTTTTTATATTATGATCTAATTATAAATCATAAATTTATTAAATTTTATATTGATGATTATTTATGATTGGTTGATAATGTATTTTTTATACTAACCGTGCACAAAAATTAAACTTATTTTTGATAAATAATTGTAAACTCTTTACTTTATTTTTTAAAATAAATTTCTTATTTTGCAGGAATCAAATTCATATACTATATTCTATTTAACAGACGCTACGGTTTTATCTCTCTCTCTATATATATATATATGTTAGCTTGATAGGCTCAACTGGAGTGATCATTGGCTTATATGTGGTGCTTTGGGGTAAAGCTGAAAATGTTCCTGAGTTGAATGTGAAATCAACCGATCCAAAATCGATGATTAATCCCACAGAGGATGTGAAAATATTGATTAAGGAATCTTCTTCTGTAAAGGCATATTGAAAAACCAATTTAGAAGAACCCCTTCTATGATCTGCTGATTCTCCTTCAAGGAGTTTTGTTTCAACAATTGCCTTTTAATACATGAAAGCTGATACACGAATTATATAGACTTTATATCTAAACTTACTATTATCATTTTTTTTTATCGTACTTACTATTACCATTTAACTATGTAAGTAAATGTTACAAGTTCTTACTCCTTATATTATGTCATTTTAATTTCTTTGTAACAATTCTTATAACTTTATATGAATAAAAATAAATAACTCATGAACTTACTCAATGCATGTCTTTTTTAACAAGTTAGAGACAAACTATTGTTTACATCAATGCATGTCATTTTTAATTAATAATGCTTACTTCTGTCATTAATATTATATTAGAAACTTATATTAAAATATAAACAAGTTCAAAATTCTAGAACTTGAAATTATAAGAAAATTAATTGTAATTCTAGCACTTGTAATGCTTCCATGCAAATATATTTTAGGTCCTCAACCATGGATTTGATATCAAACAGATTATAATTTTCTGAAATTCAAAAATAATATGTTACTCAAAGTTGAAACATTCTATTTACTAGTCAACACACATATATAAACTAATAAAGTATATAAATATAAAATGCCTGGAACAAAAAATTATTTATTACATCAATAAATCTCAGATTCAGAAGATTAGCTTGAACAGATGATCAGATTCAGAACAAGCTAGCGAGGTTTTAACATGAACGACAACGAGGAACAGATTGCAAATCCGTTCCATGTCAATGGGAATTGATTAAATTATATATATATATATATATATATATATATATATATATATATATATATATATTAATACAATAATTTTTCTAAATGAATTTGCATGTCTCTAAAAAAAGTAATGATATTTATTTTCTTAAAATAAATTAATTAAAAAACACTTCAATAATAATTTTTGGTATACACAATAGATTTCAAATTAAGTTAACGTTGAATATATATTTTATTAATATTTTACAAATAAAGTCATTTCAAACGACATTTTAAATTTTTATTAGAAAATTTATTTAAGAAATTAAAATAAATTTAATAGTTTATATAAATATTTTTGGTAACTTTTATATATATATATATATAACATTTTTATATAATAAATACTCTATTTAATTGTTTCTTCATTATACATTCTTAATTACGGCCTTAGGTTATAATGTTAATCAAATACATAACTTTAGAAAAACAAAGAAAAACCATTGGCCTTTTTTTTAGTAACTTCACTATATGCATATATCTCATAAGTTTTACATTGTTGTTCCTAGAATATAGGATGATTTTCTTCTTTTAATAGACTCGAGTATATTATAGTAACAACAATAAATTCTTATTTTATCATGTAAGGTCGATTATATGAATGATACAATGTCATTTAATACAATTAAAAATAAAATTGATCGTGTTTCACTTATTACATTTTTTGTCTCATTCCTAACCAATTTTCAGCATTATTGTACCATTGCAAGATTTTAAAGCATTTTTTTTTTGTTTTTAACCTTATCTTGAACCTCTTCATCCCACCAGCAAGATTCCTTATCTCTCAAACCAAAACCTTTTAATTCGTCCAATTCTCTTTTAGCAACTTTCCTGGTCTTCTTAAACATCTTATCCCATACGAGGTTAACATTGTCTTGTAACCCAATTACATTCATTTTATAATTTATGCTAAAAAGTCAAAAGTTTATTTATAATACCCTAATTTTTAAGATTGTAATTATACCTTAATTATTTTATTTCTTTATTTTGTAAAATGTGTTAATCCATTTAATTTCACAATTATGTAAAATGGAGGTAAACATGAACTCGAATTTTAGTAAATTTTTAAAACATTTCATTAGTTACTTTCTAAAGTTGATATCGTGTAATAAATAAGATGACACATTCATATTTTCGAAAAGAAAGCATAGTGTAGTTTCGCTTAGAAGCTTACTACTCATATAATTAAAGCCAAATAATAAAAATGAAATATATTCGAAATTCAAAATATATAAATATGCATAAGTGTTTTCCCTGAGTAAAATAATAAGTATAACCTCTAGGTACAATTGTATATGATAACAAGGTAGATGACTAAATATACACATAAGCAAAAGTATTGAAACCTAGGCCTACCCAAATTGAATACATATACAAGAAGAGGTCATAAACTCAGAGCAATCATCTCTAACACTTAACTTAGTGTGAAAACTACACAAAAGCAAAAATCAACAAGCATGATGGAAGCTTGCTTGTGGGGCTTCTATGGAGGCTGGATCTTTGAGCTTCAATGGGGTCCTTTAATGGTGTGATTTTCCACCATGGAGATGCAGTGGAAGACAAAGGAAAAGAGGTGAGAGGAGGCGCCATCCATTAAGGAATAAGCCATAGAAGAAGGAGCTTCACCACCAAGATGAGCCTTGGATAAGAAGCTTGGAGAGAATGCTTCAATGAAGGAAAAGAAAGAGGGAGAGAAAGAGAGAGGGGGGAGCACGAAATTGAAGGAAGAAAAAGGGAGAGAAGTTGAACTTTGAGTTGTGTCTCACAAGACGCTCATTCATCATAGTTACAACAAGTGTTACACATGCTTCTATTTATAGACTAGGTAGCTTCCTTTAGAAGCTTTCTTGAGAAAACTTCCTTGAGAAGCTTCTTTGAGAAAACTTCCTTGAGAAGCTAGAGCTTAGCTACACACACCCCTCTAATAACTAAGCTCACCTCCTTGAGAAGCTTCCTTGAGAAGATTCCTAAAGAAGCTAGAGCTTAGCTACACACACCCCCTATAATAGCTAAGCTCACCCCCATGCCAAAATACATGAAAATATAAAAAAAGTCCCTGTTACAAAGACTACTCAAAATGTCTTGAAATACAAGGCTAAAACCCTATACTACTAGAATGGCCAAAATACAAGGCCCAAAAGAAGGAAAAACCAATTCTAACATTTACAAAGAAGAATGGATCCAACCTTGACCCATGGGCTCAAAAATCTACCCTAAGGTTCATGAGAACCCTAGGGCCTTCTTTAGTAGCTCTAGCCCAAGCCTCTTGGAGTCTTCTATCCAATACCCTTGGGGGGTAGGATTGCATCATCCCCTCCACCTTGGAAAGGATTTGACCTCAAATCCCGAGGTTCTTCATACTCTAGGCTCCTTCACTCGACACCTGTAAAAAAAAACATATGTATTAGTGGTGTTGGGTATGTTAGAGTAGGGTAAGGTCTGAAAATCCCTTTCATGGACATCTTCCCATGAGGGAACATGGTTCCTCACCAACTCAATGAGTGGTGCTACAAGTATAGAAAAATATGGGGCAAACCTTTTGTAAAAGTTTGTTAAGTCATGGAAGCTCCAGATTTCCCTTATACTTGGTGGAGGGGGCCAATCAAGAATGACCTTTATTCTCTTAGGGTCCGTGGGAACCCCTTGATCACTATTTAAAAAATTAAGGAAAGTAATGCAATAAAGCGTACCTTTTTCTGTATTTTTATGTTGATTATTCCTACAAAAAAATACGACAAACCTAAGGTGTCCCATATGAGCACCTAAGTTTGTATTAAAACCAAAAATAAGAACAAACCTACCTAATGAGTCCCTATGTACATCAATCATGAAGACGTTGGGTGCATGACTGATTTTACAAAAGAGGGTTGCAACACTCAACACATTCATTATATCACTTATTGTAGGGATTTGGTGCCTAATAATACCTATTTTGGGCACCAACAAAGCACAAGGATTTAAGCTCTTACGAACCAAACCCTCATCCAACAACTCCTTTACTTGAGGAATAACCTCAAGCCCAAGAGGTGTGGCAGTGCTAACAAGTGTCTTTTTACAAAAGAGAAAATGTGGAGGTTGTCTAAGAGGGAAAGTTTCTTTAATGTTTGTATTTATTGTAAAATGAGTTTCCTTCTTAGCTAACCTCTTGGAGGAGATACTTACCTCCTTACACTTCTCTTTAACCACTAATGGTTGTCCATCTTCTTGGGGGTAGATTTCTTCACTAGATTCTTCCCCTTTTGCTTCTTCACTTTCACTAGAGGAAGGTGAAGTAGTAGCCTCATCTTGGCTACTATAAATGTCTTGGCCCCTCATAATCATGGTTTTTGTGGTGGGGCATTGAGAAGTAATGTGTCCTCTTCCAAGACATTTAAAGCACTTTGTAAAGCTAGTTTTCTCTTGCATACTAGCCTTAGGGGCTTGCTTTTCTATTGTCTTCCCCTTATCATCTTTGGGCTTAAAAGGTGTCACCCCTAAGATGCCTTGACCTTGGTCTTTCTTTGGATAAGAGTGAGAGCCATAAGATTTTGAAGTAGACTTCTTTTTAAGTTGTTGTTCTACCCTTATTTCCCAATCTAAGTTAGCCTCTACATTGTCCTTCCCATGGAAGTATGAGAGGTTAATGTTAGCCTCTTGAGGCTTTCTTTCCTTTTCTCTTCTATGGGAGTGAGGTCTAAGATGTGACCTATGCCTTCCTTCGTAATAGTCACGAAGTTCTTCACTTAGGCTCTTGCAAGAGTTATGACTACTATAGGAGGCATGTTTTTCTCTTTTCATTTCTTTCATTATTTTTCTTCTTTCTTCCTCTCTTATTTTCTTTCTTTCACCTCAACTTATTTCTTCAACTCTTTTTTTTCCTTTTTATTTTCTCTCTTGTTTTTCTTTCCATAACTTCAGGGAACTCAACTCATCTAAGATTCTAGATAAAGGGTCTTTATGACTAGTACCCTTGCCATTAACACTAGATGAATGATGACTCATGTTGGTTCCTAAGTTGTGGTTCTTTCTTGTTGGAGGTTTGAAAACAAAAGGTAAAAGAAACTATGGTTGAAACTAGCCAAAATAAACACTAAAAGAGGTGTGAAAGATAAGGGAAAAAACTAATTGGTAAAATGCAAGCTATCTAGGCGGTTTGACAATGGAAGGTAAAGGAAATAAGTTATGAAAGTAAGCAAGAAAAGTAAACTAGGTGAATCCTAAGAGTGTTTGGATGACCACATTCAAGGTTCCCAACAAAACACTCACTATCCTAAGGAAAAATTGCCTAAAATTATTACACACAAATGAAAGTTTGGTAACCTATTGGAGGCTCCCAACACACTTCCAATGAAAGGCCTTTTTGTTACAAAACTTGAAAGCAATGAAGGTAAGTAAATTGCAAATTAAAAAATTACAAAATGTCCTCAATTTTGGTGGTTGTTCTCTCTTTGGTGATTCACTCAATTTGGAGTACTTCTTAGTCCAATAGCTCTTAAAGTGGTTGGCCCCTTGCTTCTTGACTCAAATTCTTCAAGGGATGACACCAATCCTCCTTTCCAATTCCCTATATGGCAACTCACAAACAAGGAAACAAAGAGACAAGCAATAACCAAAGACCAAAAAAAATGAAATGAAAGCTAAACCAATGGAGTTTTAACAAGACAATTTTTCAAGGATTATTCAACAATTAAAGCAATGAAAAGGACATAGAAGCAAGCTAGGACTCAAAGAGAAACTTAGAATGGCTCTAGAGTAGAGTAAAAAAACTAAAAAAAAAAAGACTCAACAAACGTGTAGCTTTGGCACTTGTCTTCACACTAATTTTCAATTGAAATTTCCAATTATAGAATAAATTTTGAGCCAAAACAACAAGCACACTTCCCTTTCACCTTTTTTTTCTTTTCTGGATATTGATTTTCCTGCCAACTTGTGTGATTTTTCGTATTTTTTCCTTTTATCCAAATCACTTGTTTCTTTTTTTCTAACTTTTTTCCATATGTCTAGAAAATTCAGTAAAAATTTCAGCTCAAAATTCGAAGTAACCAATTCTCAGTAATTTTTACAAGTTTGTATGTCCATGCTGCTAGCACCAACGATTTTTTTTTTTTAAGCATGGTATATTGATTGCCTTGGGCTTACTTTCAACCTTCCTATGTATGTTGAACTCACTAGTATTGTTTACCACAGTTTTAGGAGTTCAATGTTCACTTAGGATCAACATTTCAGCCAGCAATTCAATCACAAAAACTCAAATTCACAATAGACACAATCATAAGGAAACCTAAAAGTTCAAGAAAAGGTTCACAATCAAAGACTCTCTAAGAATTTTGCATGAACATGTTAAGGACTAATTAACATGAAAGATTTGAATCAAATCAAATAATAGGCTAAAAGAATTTCATACACTCATGAACAAATGAGTTAGACAAAGAAACAAGAAAATAAAATTCAGCACAACATAAAAAATCTTATGTGACAAGTTTCATGACTAGACATGACTTCTATGACAAAACTACAATAGGTGAACAAGTCACTCTAGATTTTTGAGGTTTTCTTCTACTTTAATATTTTTGTAAGAATTTTATGATTTAGGTTTCAGCCACAAAAAATAACAAGACAAAACTCAAAGGAACCTAAACTCAACACAATTCATGGTTCAAGAACAAGAACAAGAAATTTGAACCATCGAAAATCAAATCTAGCTTCTATAGCAAGTTTAATCGGTGGAAACTCTAAATAATCATGTTAAAAACATTTAGCACAAGACATGTGAGGAGATACATGGAGAAAAAATGAAGAAACAACAATGGAAGAGAAGGTAAAGCAAAAAATTAATGGAGGTTTAAGGAGCACCTACTTGAAGCTCTTGTGCTCTGATTACCACTTGTTGGAAGCTTGCTTGTGGGGCTTCTATGGAGGCTGGATCTTTGAGCTTCAATGGGGTCCTTTAATGGTGATTTTCCACCATGGAGATGCAGCGGAAGACAAAGGAAAAGAGGTGAGAGGAGGCGTCATCCATTAAGGAATAAGCCATGGAAGAAGGAGCTTCACCACCAAGATGAGCCTTGGATAAGAAGCTTGGAGAGAATGCTTCAATGAAGGAAAAGAAAGAGGGAGAGAAAGAGAAAGGGGGGAACACGAAATTGAAGGAAGAAAAAGGGAGAGAAGTTGAACTTTGAGTTGTGTCTCACAAGACTCTTATTCATCAAAGTTACAACAAGTGTTACACATACTTCTATTTATAGACTAGGTAGCTTCCTTGAGAAGCTTTCTTGAGAAAACTTCCTTGAAAAGCTTCTTTGAGAAAACTTCCTTGAGAAGCTAGAGCTTAGCTACACACACCCCTCTAATAACTAAGCTCACCTCCTTGATAAGCTTCCTTGAGAAGATTCCTAAAGAAGCTAGAGCTTAGCTACACACACCCCGTATAATAGCTAAGCTCACCCCCATGCCAAAATACATGAAAATATAAAAAAAAAATCCCTATTACAAAGACTACTCAAAATGTCTTGAAATACAAGGCTAAAACCCTATACTACTAGAATGGCCAAAATACAAGGCCCAAAAGAAGGAAAAACCAATTCTAACATTTACAAAGAAGAATGGATCCAACCTTGACCCATGGGCTCAAAAATCTACCCTAAGGTTCATGAGAACCCTAGGGCCTTCTTTAGTAGCTCTAGCCCAAGCCTCTTTGAGTCTTCTATCCAATACCCTTGGGGGGTAGGATTGCATCAAAGCATCTGCGCATAACAGATATACCCAAAAAAGTGATCCACGCCTCTAGTCACGTCAGGTATCCGTAGCCTCCAGTGCACACATCTTGGTAGGAAAAAGATAGGATTTAAGCTAGTACCTGGCAGTGACTGCTCATGACACATGACAGAGGAAAAGTCTATGTTACTCAACCTAAAGCCAAATGAAGGAGGAGTATTTGCCTTTGGAGGCATGAGTAAAGAGAAGATCACTAGTATAGGTAAAATTGGTATTCCTTTTCTAGCCTCCATAGACAATGTCTTATATGTTGAAGGTCTTAATTATAAGCTATTGAGCATAAGTCAATTTTGTGACAGTGGTTATATTGTGTCATTCAACAAAGACCAATGTATAGTCAAGACATAAGATGCAAGTCCTTTTCTACCAGACAATACAACAATCTATATGAGATTAATTTGATAGATCTAAGTAAACAAAATGTATTGTGTTTGCTTTCTAGAGAAGATGGGAGATGGATTTGGCAAAAAAAAACTTGGCATGTCAATTTGAAACACATTTGAAAACTATCTAAAAAGATTTTCTAAGATTTTTGAAACCCCATATTCTTTGTGAAACATGTCAACAAGGGAAACAAATCAAAACTTCTTTTAAATCTAAAGATGTTATTTCCACCACAAGACTGTTACAACTGTTGCACATAGATTTGTTTGGACCAACTTGAACAATAAGTTTGGGAGGAAAGAAATATGGCTTTGTCATAGTCAATGACTATTCAAGATATATATGGGTATACTTCCTAGCACATAAACATGAGTCTTTCAAGGTCTTTGAAATATTCTATAAAAGGTTAAAAATGAAAAAAGATTTTTGTATTTCTTTCATCAAAAGTGATCATGGAACTAAGTTTGAGAATGCCGAGTTCAAATCATTCTGTGAAAGGAATGATATTTTTCACAACTTCTTTTCATTGAGAACACCTCAACAGAATTGGGTAGTTAAAAAAAATAGAACTCTACAAGAAATGGCTAGGACCATGCTTTGCAAAAACCCACTTCTTAAGTACTTTTAGGTAGAAGCAGTGAACACAACTTGCTATGTTCAAAATAGAATGTTGATAAGACCGTTGATCAAAGAGACTCCTTATGAACTATGGAAAGGAAAAAGCTAAATATTTCATACTTTCATCCTTTCGGATGTAAGTGTTTTTTCCTTAACACCAAAGATCAACTTGCAAAATTCTATTCAAAGGTGGATAAAGGAATCTTCCTAAGGTATTTTGACACATCTAAGGCTTACAAAGTTTTTAACTCAAGAACTTTAGTCGTGGAAGAATCCATCCATGTTAAGTTCAATGATGGTCTAACAACTGATAGAAAGCTATCAGATCTTGAGGATGATTTTGTAGATACGCATATTGGTCTGTCTGTTGCACCCAAGGTAGACGAAGTGAAATAGTCTAATGAAATTCTTCCTTAAACTAGATTGTCATCTTGCCAACAACCTCAGACGGAGGACTAAAAATTTGTTAACTATCACCCTCAAGATTAGGTAATTGGAGGTTAGATTAAAGGAGTTAGAACCAGATCATCATTCGAATATCTTATGTCTTACGCTCTCATGTTTGAAATAGAACCTAAGATGATAGATGAAACACTAACAAATGATGGTTGGATCATTGTAATGGAAGAAGAACTTCACTAGTTCACCAAAAATGATGGTTGGACACTTGTTCCCAAGCCTGAAAACAAAAGCATCATTGGAACAAGATGAATGTTCAAAAACAAACTAGATGAACAAGGTAAAGTGGTTAGAAACTGTTAGACAAATGGTCTCAGTTATCTTAAGAAAGGGGGGTTGAATTAAGATACAAAAACTATTCCCCAATTAAAATTTCACTCTCTCTTTTTGGATTAACAATGCACCCTTAATATGAATTACTCAAAAGACAATTCAAAATAAACTTCTTTAAAGCAAAAGATAAATAGAAATAAATAAAATAAGTTTAAGGGAAGAGAGAAATGCAAACTTGATTTATATTGGTTCAGCCACTTCCCGTGCCTACGTCTAGTCCTCAAGCAACCCACTTGAGATTTTCCACTCTCTTTGTAAAACTCCTTTTACAAAGTTTGAACCACACAGGGATAACCCTTCCGTTGTATTCAGGAATCCTTACAACTTAAGACACTCTCAGTCTCTTAAACAATTTCCTTTGAATAAAAAGAAGAAGAAGAAATTTCTCTCTTTAAGAGAAGGATATTACAATTGAAGATCAATCAAGATTCCTTATTGAATATGCAAGTGTTTGACCAAGGAATCTTTTTGAGAGGATAAGACATTTCAGTTCAGAAAAACTCTTTTAGGAATTTCGTGTCCCAAGTCACATATTTATAGGCCTTTGATGGTCATTCAAAATCATTTGAAAAGATGTGACTGTTGGGAGTTATTTTAGAAAATTCCTCACTGGTAATCAATTATCATAATGGTGTAATCGATTGCACAGTTACTTCTGAAGAGTTATGACTCTTCTCATTTGAAATTTGAATATTTAAACACTGGTAACCGATTACCAACTTACTATAATTGATTACACAACTTGAAATTTAAATTCAAATTTCTTATGGTTGTTTTAAAATGTTCAAAACCTTTAGTAATCGATTACAAGCCTTGTGTAATCGATTACATGATTTCGAAAATATTTAAAACCTTTTAAAACCTTTTCAGAAAGCATATTGGCCACTGGTAATCGATTACATCCTCTGGTAATCGATTACCAGAGAGTAAATCCCAATTTAAAATGATTTAGATGAAATTCTTTGGCCAAACCTTTTGCTTTTTCAATTTGGAAACTTCTTCCTAAGATTCTAGAGATCAACTTGATCATTTATCTTGAATCTCTTGAAGTCTTGTCATGAATTAAACTTGAGAAGCACCTTTCTTTGGCATCATCAAAACATCATGATATCTTGCTTCTACAGAAACAAAGCTAGGTTGGCAGCTCAAGGCTATAACCAACAAGAAGGTATAGATTTCACATAAATCTTTGCTCTTATTGCTAGACTTGAAGCTATAATAATCATGCTTGTCTTTGCTACTCCTAAAAACATAAAGCTTTTTTCAAATGGATGATAAAAGTGTTTTTTAAATGGCTTTATTGAAGAGGAAGTGTATGTCAAACAATCCCATGGGTTTGAAGATCATACTCTTCTAGAGCATGTTTTCAAACTTAAAAAGGTTTTGTATGGTTTGAAAATTATTTTATATGAAAATGGTTTTATAAGAGGCAAAGTAGATATAACTCTTTTCAGAAGAGAAATTTGCAAAGATTTCATTATAGTTCAAGTTTATGCAAGGATTTCTCTGATCTAATGAAAATTGAGTTTGAAATAAGCATGATGGGAGAACTTAAATACTTTATAGGACTTCAGATCAAGCAAGACAATAGGTATATGTATGTATGTATATTCATCAATAAGACTACACTAAAGAGCTTTTGAAGAAGTTCAAGATGAAGTGTGCACAACTAATTAAAGCACCTATGCATGCTTCCAATCCTCCAAGCAAAGACGAATTAGGTAAACTAGTAAATCATACGATCTACAGAGGTATGATTGGCTCACTTCTGTGTCTGATTGCTAGTAGACATGATATTATTTATAGTGTATATTTGTGTGCTAGATTTCAATTTGATCCTCGAAAGTCACATCTCAAGGTTGTTAAAAGGATCTTATGCTATCTAGTAGTCACATCTCAAGCATATTGAGATAAGATATCATTTCATTCGTGATATGTGCAAAATGGTGTTTTTAACAAAAAGTTTGTAGACACATATCACTAATGGGCTGATATCTGAACTAAACCTTTGTCTGTAGATTGTTTCATCTGTATTAGGGAACATTTAAATATGATTGGTCTATCAAAGTAATGATACATCTTTATTATTCTCAGATGGTTGTATCATCTTATATATTTTTGTTAACCTATTTTGACTAATGGGCACTCAAGTGTATAGATGGAAGGGGAAACATGTTCTCAAAGATTGTAACTAAAAGGTTTGAGAAGTTGAAATTAAAAAATTTCATCTTTTCACTTAAAAAGTTTCAATCTTTGTGAACAATGACACCCAAGAGGAACAAAGTTGTTGTGATTCCAACAATCACCAATGAAGAATATGCCAAGAATGCATTTCTAAAAGACTCTTTCATCCCTGGACGATGGCTGAACTTCCAAATTCTAGAAGAAGAGGGATTTACTGTCAAAGGTCTCATTGATCATGTTGGATGAACAAGTTTTCTGCAAAAGTCTAGTGCTTTGCACTATGGTCCCTACACTTTATTCTGGGGGACTACTTGTCAAGAAAGAGTTAGTATTAGGGGCACTGTTAGAGGAACATAGGTAGTGATATCTCTAGCAACCATCACCACTACATCTGGATGTCTTGAAAAGGGTCTTACTTTTGACAAAGATTAGGAAAAGGATATCTCTAAAAAAAACTGTTGATTTTATGCTATATGGAAAACCTAGGCTAGAAAAATATGATAGGAAGGAAATGATCATCTTCCTAAGCACAGAAACCTAACCTATATGTGCAGACTTATCCATAACTTTCTGTTCAACATGGTCATGCCCTTACTAGGGTCTAAAGACTATGTCAGTGACATGATAGGTTTTGCATGTATAAAGTAATGGTGGGGGAGAAGGTGAATCTGCCTAAAGTCATTTTCTACTACTGGATGCCAGCCTTCAAAGACAAATTCAACCCCAAAGTGAATAAGAACCTTGTTCCTTATGGTATGCTTTTCACCCAAATTATGAGGGATGTTAGTGTTGACATGTTTGGTATGGCACTGTCTGGAGGGGCAACACAACTTAAAGGGATTGAAGTGATAAGAATGTCACAAGAAGAATGGTTGAATTGTGACTTTGCCAAATTTTCCTAAAATTGTAATCTCTCTAAACGTTTACTCAAGATAACCTTGGTGTTTAGAAGGTCTTGACACAAAGATTCAAGCACTTAGAGAGTTCAACTTTCTAAGTGGTTAGTCACAACACTCATTATTAAATGTTTGATATGATTATGAGAACCTAATGTCAATATGCATTTGCTCATGTTAAAAAGATCATTATATAGATAAATATATCTTAGTTGTTATGAAAACAAATATTATGTAATAATGATTCAACACTTATAAAGTTGTTGTGCTGACTGCAATACTTAGAATTCTATTACTTAGAATGTTGTACTCAGAAAGACATTATTGAAAATACTGTTTAAAGCTTTTCATGCACAATATCATTTTCATGTTTTCTGAAAATTTTCATACTTTGATACATATGATTGAACTAGTTTAAAATGGATCTTGTTATCACAA